>NW_026623441.1:239859-247401 GCF_030028575.1 Malurus melanocephalus
CACCCTGCTGCTTAAATGTAAGATCTGTTTTTTTTTTATCTAGCTTTTCAATTTAAAAAAAAAAATCCTCTTACTTTCTTTTTTTCCTTTCTTTTTTCTTTTTTTCTTTCTTCTTTTTAGCTTCAGTCAGCTGGAACCTGAACTGGGCTACATCCTGTCTGGCTTCACTTGCCTGTTTCTAGAATTACTATTGACCAAAAATACAAGTATGCACCCTGGTAAAGTGTTCTCATCTAAGTCTGGATGGGATAKTCCCCTTACAAAAGTGATACAAATTGCAGAATTTTCTGTTCTGAATCACGCAGGAGTGCACCCACTGAGYAGGAAGGAGAGCTACTGCTCTGAACGGGGAAAGAGCTGGAGGTGCCTGTAACTTGAGAGCAAAACCAAAGCAAAAGGTCGTCAGTCAACTGATGTACTTAATTAATCAGGCAATTTCTGAAAGGTGTGAACCCGCTTCCCCCCTCAATGGAGTGTTTTTGGGAATAACAGTCAAGGAGAATGCTACATCTGCAAAAATAGTTCTTGTGGGATACTGRACAACTGGGGTAGGAGAATCTCTGCTTGGAGAAAGTAACAAAAAAAGGCTTTTAGTTGCACATGTGGCCCCAGGGATGGAGGCTCCTCTATCCCAGCTTCAGGACTTACACTGTCAGCCCTAMTCACCAGTTTTTTGAGCAGAACAAGAAAGAAGGCAAACCAATGAATGGACTGCCAAGAAATGCTGGAAATTACAAGCTTATCTGGCCACATTAAGGACAATTTTTAAGGCTGTACCTCATGSACCTTTTTACACAGCTCAGATCTAACAGGTAACAAATGATGTATGTAAACAAGTAAAGAAAGAAAACTTGCTCCTAACTCCCTCTAATCTCAAATCCCAGGTTTTCAAATAAAGGTTTGTGCCTTATTTCTGGTATTCAGAATTCTGAAACTCTCAGAATTTGATGTACTTTTATTTCTCCAGTGTCATTTCAAAACTAAGAGGGTGGCACTCATTTGTGGTGCCCGTTCACTCGGAATCTGAGATTGTAAATCCATAAAGCAAGCACTAGCGGGATGAAATTATTTTGCACAAGTAGTGGGTGGTGATGCCAACTTGATAAAACTGCATGTGATCGTTGGGCAAAGGCTTCAGAAATAGGATGCAGAAGTGGTACAGTTGGGGTGACATGTTGCAACTAAGTAATCATGATTTAATACAAATTCTCCACCATATCGCAGACTGTGAGGCTGCAAGAATGGAATTTAAACCGAGAAACTGGAAAGCAGCGTGCAAGAAAGCATTCACGATTTAAGAGTACAGTTCCATTTGAAGAAATGAAACTGTTTAAAATAAAACCAGACCCTGTTTAAAATAAAACAAACAAACAAACAACTATGTGTTTTCAATGACATTGAGAATTTTTTGACCATGCATCATAATAATAGTAAAATTAACAGTACGACGATGGTCTGCATACGTAGAGGCCCCATCATCCAAGCATGCAATGAGGAAAGTGATGCGACAGCCTTCRTGGAATAACAGCAAATCACGGGCGGCACCTTCTTCCTTGTACACACAGCGCCCTGCTGCCTCGGTAAAAGCCGTGCTGATCAAAAGAAGAACACAGCACTCTACCGCCTCATCAAAAGAAGAAATATGCGTTGTAATCCCTTTTTCCAGAAGCCTTTGGTGCATTTATAACAGCATGCTTCCACGGTGGGAACACTCGGGAGCTCCAGCCTGACCCCGGCAACTCCTCCGCGCCGCGGGGGGCGCTGTGCTCCYGGCCCCGCTCGCCTCAGGGGCGCCGCCGCCGCATCCCCCGGCCCGACACGCGGTCAGGAAGTCGGGCAGCCCCGCTCTTCCTCCTCTTCTTCCTCCTCCTCCTCCTCCTCTTCCTCCTCCTTCTCCTCCTCCTGCCCCGCCGGCCCCGCCCTGCGCTGCCCGCTCTCAGCCAATCACCGCGCCAGCTTTCGGCCCCGGCSGCGCTCCTGTCCCTTTAAGGCAGCGCCGGGGCTCCTGATTGGCTGTGGGGCCTCGCGGCGCCGCGGGAGCGGGGCCGAGCGCGGGGCGCGCTCCCGGGGGTGGCGGCGGGAGCGCGCCTGCGGGGGGCTGCACCTGCGGCCGCCGCGGGGCGGGGCGGGGCGGGAACGCGGGCGGCGAGCGCGGAAATGCTGCGGCGGCGGCGGCCGGGGCAGCGCAGGTAACCCCGGGTGCCGGCAGGCATCCTCCCATCCGTGCCCGCCCCCAGTGCCGGGAGCCTCGCCCCGGCGGCCGCGCCTCCGCCCCGGGATACCTCCGCACCTGGGAGGATGGCACAGCCCGCGGCGSAGGAGGCGTGTGGCTGCGCCTCCGCCGCACCGGGAGACGACGGCGAGGAGATGAACGGCAGGAAGGTGGCTCTGATCACCGGCATCACCGGGCAGGTAACGGCGGGGGCTCCCCTCGTTCACGTGCCCTCCCGGCGGTGGAGGGAGATGGGATGGGAAAGACCCGCCCCGAGGTGCCCGCAGGCAGCTGAGACCGGGGCAGGGCGGGGGAGAGGGGCGGTGAAGGGCTCGGCGTGGGTCTGCCCGGCGCCTTCGCTCTCTGCCTCACTGCCGGGCCCCGGGGCACATCCCCGCGAATGCGTTCCCCGCGCGGTGCCCGCTTCCCTTCACAGTCTGTGCCGCCAGTTCAGCCCCGGGATGGGGCTCTCTCTGACAGCCCTTGGCTGGTCGGGGTGGACAGACCACCTTGTGGATTGGGTTTGTCTGCCCCGGGGGTCTGAAGTGTTCAGCTGGTGTGAATGAGATGRGGTGCAATGCTTTTATGTCTCCGTTTTGGACTGTCTTATAGTAACATGTACCAGGAATTCCCGAGAAATCAGCTAAGCCTGTACCGAGATGAGGTGTTAAGTGAGCATCACTGAGAAAGGAGCTGAACCTTGGAAAGGCAGCTCAAGGARCCAGTGTCGGGACTATTCATCCTGATGGTCTGCAGTGGGAAAAGTATCAGTGCAGCTGTACTAGTGCAGGTGGGAGGCAGCCAGCATTGGCTGTGACCTGAGCAGGCTTGTCACTCAGAAGGACTGTTTGTSACTTGTCACTGTGACACACTGGGCAGCCATGCATTTACTGTCAGTAGCTGCTTGATATCCAAACCTTRATGGATGACAAAACCATCTCTCCAGGCCACTTGTTTTGTGCTCGTGTATGCTCATTTGCAATCTCCAATTGTTTTGGCTATATTGCTTGTAGGGATAATGATGCTCTCAAAGTTCTGGTGCTTTGAGCAGAAGGTACAGGACAATAATGGCATGGAACAAAAAAAAAAAAATCACAGTTTCTCTTGGCGCAGCTTCTTCACGGTGGAAAATGATATGCTGGTGGTGAGTTTTAACATGGTGAGGTGTGCAGGAGGGTTGATATGTGCAGTTTGTGGCTTGTGCTGCTGCACTTCCAGTAGGCAGCTTGGACTGTTTTTGCATACAGAGATCTGCATTGCTTGTCTCTGCTGGCAAGTGGGTGCTAAATGAAAAGTTGTTCTGGACATGCTTACTTGTATTTAAGGAACATTTAATTTGCAATGTAGATATCTCCCACTACCTGGAAAAATTTGTTCTCCTTGCACATTGCTTATCTTCAGGAAGATGTTTCTGCTTGGAGGGTGAATCTCCTCTGATTTGTATAACCTGTTAAGTAAGTAATGCATAGTAACCCATTAATGCTCATTTTGGAATCCCAGTGGAAGAGAATTTTTCCTTTATGGCTTGCATTAAACCASTGATGGCTTCATACATGGAAGAACTTCTTCCTCTTCAACTGTGACCTGTCTGGTATGCTTGCAGGTCCACTGTGAAGTGCTGGTGTGAGTTGTTGAGAAGTTCATGAGTACTATGAAAAAGTACGTGTGAAAAAAAAATGTTGCTCTTTTACTCAGAGACCATRTTAGTTAATGCTGTCACTCTTTTTATTTTATAGTAGAAGAACCACCGGGTCTTTATGAGAGAGTAAATCCAGAGACTGTCTTTTCATCTGTTATCTGAGAGAGCCTGCACTGTGCTTTGAACATTCACCTGCTGCGTGTGTTTCACCTCATTATGCCTGTTCTCACCACACTTTGGTGCATGCTCTTCCCATGGGTTAGCAGCCAGTAGCAGGCTAGGTAAAGCCCTCTAAGTGGCCGTCTGACAAGGAGATGTGACAATATCTGAGAAGAGGGAAATCTAAGCATCTCTGTGTACTAACATTTTTGCTTGATGTTTATTTCTAGCAAGAGCAGTCACAACTTTCCCAAGGACTACTTTGGTGCTGTGTGAAAAGTCTTCCAGGTTGTTGACAGAAGTACAATTCTCTTYATCGAAGATAGTAAGTTAGAGGCCTGTAGATACAACACCATTATTCTTTCAGTACTGTGTTCTCTATATTACTTTCCCTATTTTCAAAGCAGCTCTCRCTTTTTAGCTTAATGTTTACAGGCATATTATTTGTCATTGGAACATGTGGRGAACCAGAACTAGGAAAGGCCTCTATTTGAGTCCTGTTGTTCTCCATAATTTTGAGATTTGCTGCCAGGATTCCTGGTCCATCATTTTTTTTTAAAATGAATTCTAAAGGAAGTCACCATTCGTGTTCCTTACCCTTCTCTGAAGGGGCCTCACCCAGAAATGGGAGACTTGGAATTTGTATTTGAGAAAGGCAGACTTGCATGTCCCCCTTCCTGAAGAAAATTCTAATACAACATGTTTTAAAACTTAGTTACCATGTGTAAAGTGCACAGATATGCTGAAGTGGAAGGCTCSAGCTCAGGCTTTGCCTTTCCCAGGCAATTACTTTAACTACTGTGCTAGAGTATTGCTCTGTTTCATGTCCTTCCTTTAACTGGTGGGAGATAAAGGCTTGGCTCTCTTCAGACTGAAGGTGGTGTAGAACAGAATGAGATGGTTAACTCCYCTTAAACTGTGCCCTTTCTGCTACAGCAAAAAGTGAGCTGGCACAGTTGTATAAGGAACCTGCTTTTGTTTGTGTGTGGCCATTGTACTCTGAGAGTATTTGCTGAACTAATGCCCTGTAGGGCCAGGTACCTGAAATAAGGATAGGTGAAAGATAACTATTGAGCTTGACATGGACCATGACAATTTTGGGCAATTGTGGAGTAGTGCTTTAGGGCCAAGTGAAGGGCTGCTTGAACTGTAGCAGCCCTTCCTGAGTTCAGATGATGACACTGCAAGTGTGCTTAATCATAGTGTTGAAATCAGACAACTCGTTAGTTTTCAGAACTTCTGTGTAGCCATGAACATCAGGATTGTTCATCTTTTCCACTGACAAAAGGTGGGATTTTCTTTCTAGGATGGAGAAAGAGTTGAGCTCAGGTAGGGTTATATTTTGACAATGAAGCAATTGACTGACAAGGCAGCTTTTAACTGAAACATAGCATAGAGATATGGCACAACTGTAACTTCCATTAATGGACTTTTAATGGGATTCATAAGACTTTACAGCATGCCAGAGAAAGATGGGCTTTCTGCACAAGTGCTTCTGTACAGTGAGAGACTGGAGGCACGTGCCATTTGCCAGCTTACTGCACCAGTTAACTAAACCAGTTCTGGTGACCTGCTTTTCTTCTGGGTAGAAGACGTTGAAAGGACAGGTGTCTGCAAGGGTGAATGTTTTACTGATAGGAAGGKGAGTTTGACCTTTGGCCAAATAACAGGAGGAGTTTGCAATATGCATGGTGAAGCCAACAAAGGAAAGCAAATTTCATAATTGCATGGTCAGGACTTCAAATGGTATTCTGGCTCCAAGGTTTGAAGCTTAGTTTCTGTTAAATGAAAGCAGATTTATGAACCTCTACAAATTCTGCATTTTCCTATAATGTTGTGGTGGAATCAGTATCGTTCTACCATTTGCATTGCTGATAAGKGACTCTAAGCCTGTAGGCAGTGGTGTTATATACTCCTTTTGCAGTATTGAGATTTCTCTTATCTTTCTCACACCACAGCAGTGGGATGAACCACATTTCACTGTTTTGCTAAAATGACTTCCAGAGTGAGGCAGTTGCTGTGGTTAGATGGATGAAACATTTCTGAAGTGTCACGTAGGTAGTGGTCTGCTGGCAGACTACTTGTGAGTAATGCACAGCACTTTTTTCTTCATTTAAAGAAAAGTGCTTTAAATGAAACAGGCCTGTTTTGTTTATTAAAATGAAAATATTTTAAAAAAACCAAACTCAAACAATTCAAATGGGACTCTTACTGCAAGAGTGCTTTTACAATGCGAAGTAAGTATGCTGGACTTTTCAAACCTTGGTAAATTGAAGAATTCTGTAAAAATGGGAGTTTTCAATCAAACACTAATTACTAACAATATAATGCTAAATATGCAAATATGGCTTGTCTCTTATTTCTGGAAGCTAATAAAGCAGTAATTTTAAAAGCTTTGTTTTCTAGATCTTGTGACTAAATGTCTGTTAAAATTTCATTTAAATATCTCTTCAGAATGTCTGATTGCATTGCAATCAATCTGATTGTCTTTCTTACACTGATACTTGTAGAAATATTTAGATATTTGACTTCTTGGAGAAGTCTGAGTCAACATATAACCTCATAGTCTGAGCCTARCTATGAAGTTATATGTTGATGTTCCTACTTTTCCCACTTGGTCCCTGGATTATGAGCAGTAAATAAAGTCTGTGTCTGGTGSTTTTCTAGGAGACACAGTAAGGTAGACCAAGATAATTCAAGAGACACTTATAAAACTCAGTTTTGAATGAGGCAATGCATCAGAGTTCAGTGTCAGTGCATGCCCAGAGGCTATTGCAAACTAGACAAGGGAGCAGTGGTGTCTCTGTTCTGTGAGTGTTCTTACAGCAGCAATACYAGCACCAGCCTCTGCTCCCTTGCCTGCAGTTCTGTCAAATACAACTTCCATTTGGCAAAACTTGAGCCAACAACCTCAGAACTTTCAACCAAGCCTGAAGGGAATGGAAAGCATGGGGTCTTCTCTGTCTTTTGTATTGGAATTTCAGTTGCTTATAGCCTTTGCTATTCTTTTAACACACCGAACMCTTATGTGTACTGCAAGTTTTATGCCACAGTTACTGTTCATAGTTTGAGAAAGGTTAACTGTATCTAGGGAGGGGAAAAAGATACTGAGAAAGGAAGACTTGCTGCTTAAATTGAGGTTAAGTTGTTTGTTTTAAATTTGGCTGTTGAGATGAAACTGAGCAAGACAGACTCAGTGGGGCAAAGTACAGTAATAAGAGAACATGAGTCATTGCTTAGGATTAAAAAATCCCGAAATGAATAGTTGGTATGATGTCATATACCATATAAAACTCTTTGATACTCTGTAGCTAAAATAAAATGAATGTTTCTTGGAGAAGAGTTGTGGAGGAAACAGTTAAACAATGGTTTTGAAAGCTTCTTTCAGTATTGTGATCAAATGGTGAGGTAGAAATCCGTATCACTGGAGAATGTGTATATACCTGAAAAACATTAGTAGAGAAACATTATAGCCTGTTGTGCCAGAGACAGGACATTGATTTGCCAGAAGAGGATAAAATCAAAAGGACTG
>NW_026623441.1:247439-265375 GCF_030028575.1 Malurus melanocephalus
TTTTTATTTTTTTTATTGAAATAGGAGGATAATCTTTGCTGAAACTGGCTAAAGGTAAATATTAGCATTGCTGCCTTCTCATTAAAACAAATAGTCTTGGTTTCTGAGTAAAGCTAAATATTAGTATTGCTGCCTTTTCATTTAARCAAATATTGTCTTGGTTGAAGCCAAGTACTTTATTTTTCAATTCCTGTCTCTGAGTAGCCAAGTGTTGTCTTGAGTGAGGATTTCAGGTACATTGAACATCCTTATAGTTTGAAGATGCAGAGATGCAGGAACCCTGAATTTAGCCACAAATTTAAATGCAAGAAACTTGGGTAGGCTTTTTTGGGGGGGAGGGTGGATTTTTTTTTTTTTTAAATTTTAAATTTTATTTATTTATTTATTTATTTATATCATTTTTTTATTGTTTTGTTTTAAATGGTGAGGGGGCCAAGCATTGGAAGAAACTGCCTAGAGAAATTGAGTGTCTGTCCCGGGAGGTACCCTAACCAAACTGGGCATTGCCCTAAGCAACCTTCATTAGTTGACCCTGTCTTCAGCAGGGATCCTGAACTGTGTGATCYACAGAAGTCCCTTTCAACATAAAGTTGTATGATTTCTTGTTTAAAACAATAAGCAGCAAATGAACAGTAGCTCTGGCATGAAACCTAGGCTTTCCAAAAATATAATCCCAGGTATTTTCTCTTTACAGAATATAAATAACTGGTGCTGTCAATTTTCTTTCAAAACTCTTGAGAAAAAGGTATTTTACTGAAAAGTAGTATAACAAACAAAAAGTAGTATAACAAACACTGAAATGAGAGACTACAATATTTTGTGAAAACAGAGATTGTAAATCTATAAATTAGAAAGATGAAAGAGTTTTAATTGCCTTGACTCCATTTTGAGAGAGGAGAGCTACCAGATAGTCTAATTCAACTTGTACATTAACAGCAATCCATATGGTTCAATGCTTTACTCTTTCATATGTGTTTTATACTCTGCAACAATATGGGCTGACAGGGCTTTTGACTTCTTCGAGAACTGGGAGTCCAGGCCTTTGGTTGCTYTCTCTGCCTGCCTGCATGGGAGAGCCCATCTGTATTCCATTGCTTCCAGAATAATACAGTTAGTGATGGCATTTGAATATAAGTTATCTGGAAGGTATTCACAATAACAAGTATTGCTGATACAGGATTAGCTCATGTGTGTCTAGATGCATTAACTTCCTTTTTTTTTCCTTTTCATCTTTGCACAGCTTTGCGCAGTATTTGTGAATGCCAGTGAAGTCTGTTCTTTAGTTGTATACTGGAGAGGGAAGTTCTGGTAGCCTGGCTCAGCTAGCAGGCTTTTAAGTCGAGGACCAGTGCAGGCAGTCTGATTCCGTGTGTTTGAATATGATGTGTACAGGATGTGACTCAAAAAACATTGTGAACAACACGTGAATTATAAGGTACTGTATACTTTGACGTGTACTTGCTGTGAAAGTAGATAAAATACTGAAAGTATTCCAGGAAAAAGAAAAAGTTAAAGTTCACATTAACAGTGGTAAGGTATRAAACATGGTAACCAAACTGGGTTTKGRAAGATRWCTTCCTCTGGGCAACATTTCTCATGACATTTTTTGATGCTGTGGATAGGGTSCTATTTGCCACTACTACCTGGACTGCCAGTCCAGGGGAACAGATTATCCCATTGCCAGTAGCATGCTGCTTGTTTAATCTTTATTTGTTTTGACATTTTAAAATTTAATTCATATTAATGACTACTGGCATAGACAGAACCTTTATTTCTCTATTTCCTGAAGTTTTAAAGAACTAAAGCCTCCACTGTGTAACTACAGCCAATCCAATTTAAATAGAGAAATCTGGTAAAAATCTTTTTCATTTGACTTGATCTTTTACTGCTAAATTTTGTTCCCCTTTTTTTCCCCTTCTGATTATCTCTTTCAGATCCCTATGGCTGTTGAGCTTTCTGCAAAAGGGAGTCGATTTCTTATAAAATAGATAGCTATGCAGAAGGGCAAGGAGAAATGGAGTACTTTAACCTGCTGATGGCCTGTGAGAGAAACACATCGAAAGCTACCACTCTGATACCTATAAATAATAAATGAAAGGTTGAATAAAGGGCTTTTAGTGCAGTTGTGATACTGGTATTTTTCCTAGTGGTGCTTCCTGTTGCTCATACCTTGTGTTTGAGGAGTACCAAGGCTGGGTTTCTTTGCACTCACCTATGCTTTCATTCTGTCTGGGAGGCAGGAAGTACTTTCTTTCCCTTGGCAATTCCAGCAACCTTATCCCAACTTCTTCAGACTTCTRGGTATGGAGTAGGGTCCTGATTAAGTGACTGTTCTTACAAGCTTGTCAGCTCAGTTTCTTCTACACGGTTGCAGCACAACTCAGCTTATTTTGGAAAGCCCAGCTTCCTTGAAGCTCTGGATGAATGGTGGCATAAGAGCAAGTTGGCAGCGTGGTAGWTGTCCAGCTTCCTCTTTCTCAGATGTATGTTCTCTTTTGCTCTAAATCTCTTCTTGATGCTTTGGTTGCTTTTTAGTCCAGTGAGTGAAACRAAAAGATTTTCTTTAATATTTTTGTCACCTCCTGCCTCTCATGTGAATCCACTGATTGTTTTTTCAGAACCTCAGCTAAGGGRTTCCTTTGGGTCATATGTATATGATCTGGGGAATGCAGTTATGTCCAAATCATTCAGTTAAGCAAAACTGTAGGAGGTGAGGTGAAAAAGTGGATYCTCTCCAGTTTCCTGTTCCTATTACTGGAAAGTCCTTATGGCTTGTTCCTTTTTCTTTACAACCTAAATCCACAATGACGCTTTTGTAAAGGCTGCCAAACAAATTGATGTGAACTGGCTTATCTCGTCACCTGTGCTTTTCACATGTGGTGTTAAGCAACTGAACTTCCTCATATGCAATGTAAATGTTGTAACAATTCTTCTTTTAATTTAGTCACAAATATGCACAATGCAGTATGCCTAAGGCAGACTTCCTTCTTCAGGAGTATTTCTTCTTAAAGTATTCTTTCTTTGAATGGGAAACATGCATTTTGCTTTATAACTCAACAGTGTCATCTGTCACAAATCAAGTCTAGGAACACATCCATTGACTTTGACCTGGTTGCAGTTAATTTAGTGGTAAGTACCATTGAAGAGCATTAGATACTGTGGACCCTGAGACAACTCMATTTGGGTGAATAATGGTGCAGCTTGTATTGTACAGTCATTGTATCACATTAATTGTGATATTGTCAACTACTTTGGTAGATGCTCAGCTAAGCACACTGGTCCAACAGGTATGTCAGCTGCAAAGATGTGCTTGCTTTGGATGTGGAATGCCATAGATCTTGGCTTTTTGCAAAGATTTTCCAAGTAGATAAACCAGCTTATACTGTGTGTCCTGTGCTTGAACACATTTGAAATAACAGGAAAAAATATGCTTATTCTAGAAAAATCTGGCTAACCACTAAATGTAGTAAAATATAGTCARATTTTATGGAGTGTTTCTGCAGGCTTTGCTTTAGCTGTCATTTGATCAATTTACTGCTGCTTGGAAATTGTTCTCGAAGGAGGATTCCTACATCCAGTGTGGTGAATTCTAATGCAGAAGGAAAAGATTATACCATGTTAAGTGTCTAGTTGAGTGCTTTTGTTGTAATGAGAAGATGCTTGTTTCTGCTGCATATCTGACATCTGCACAGCTATTAAATAGGTGCCTCTTGGCTCTTGATTATGCCTCAGGTAAACGGTAACATGTTACCTCAGGCATTCTGAGGTAGCATGTCACCATACTGCAATGGAAGCCTTAATTCACTCAACCCTCAATTAAGAAAACAGTAGACAGTTCTTTTATTTGTATCCTATGATGGCTGAACCCATGCCAGAAGTAGCTTAAAAGATATTTGCCACTTTATGAATGGAAATAAGTCTTTCCCAAGGCATATAGATTGGTATATATGTGTTGCAGAAAATAAAACCCAAAGTCAAGCAAAAAATACTTCTGACTGCTCCTATACATACCTTTATTTATTTTTTTCCTGATTCTTTTGCCTCTAGTTTGACATGCTGCAGTCCCTTCTGACTGTTGCTCTAGGTCTTGCCTGTAAATTTCTGCTGGCGCTATTCTKGAACWGGGTAGCAATATCTGATTTTTTAGRTTGCTGTTTGTCAAATTACAGGCATGCTGTCAGGCATGCTGTTTTGTTTTGTTTTTCTCCTGGCATTTGCATGGTGAATACAGAATATCCTTAGGTGCATTAGCAATTGGTGGCTTCATCAGAGGTACTGGTGGTGACCCATAGCTTCCTCTCAATTGAGATTTCTCTTTTGTGAAGGCAAAAGGAACAGGCACTACATCTTTGGCTGCTGATTATCCTTGCCTTTTTTAGCACTGATATCACTCTCTAAGAGCATAACCATTACTGTGGAACAGGTTTGGTTTTGAAATCYGAAATTTCTGGCTATATTGTCTGGATTTTGTACAACTAAATAATTGTGGGTTTGATGTCAGTGTAATTCTTTCCATGATTACACAGTAACAGCCTGTCAATGTACTCCTGCCAAAATTTAGCATGCTGTTTGCCTCTGAAGTTGAATACTATTAAAATACTACAAGATTAACAGTATAAAACGGATACAGAACTATTCAGGCCTGTGTGCAAAACATTGTACTCTTCCATCTTGTAGGTGTCTCTCTGAGGTGCTGTGCTCCATGGGAGTGCTTAAGAAGGTGCAGCTGAGAAGCTTCTTTTTGGTGCTGATTTGGCTGTCACTAGTCAAGAATTGCTCTACTGAAGCCCAAGCTTGGTCTGTGTCAGCAGAMCTTCACAGCCTCTTTGCTAAAAAGTTGTTTTCTTCCACTCAGTGTTTGCAATGATACTGGAAGCTGTTCCAGAATCTGGATGGTCTTTGAAAAGCAGTGGGGACTCTGTGGTTGTAGGTCTGCGGACTCAGTAAAATATGTAATTTTATTTTTGAAGGCAAAATAAAGTTGRGGAAATATTCTGGTATGTGAAGGTAAGGACATTATAAAGACTATAAGTTAAACTTTSCTTTATGCCCTTGTCAGTCCATTTTGGGCAAACAGTCATACTTGCAGTTGATCGGAGAGTGAAAAGTTGCAACTATGTGGTTTTGCTTCGTGTATTTAATTTTTTAAGGTCACCTGATAAACATTAAATGTTTGTGTTCTTTAAAGCACTTTAAAGTTGAATAAAGTTACACTGTATAAGTCCTTTTTCTGCGTTTTRAAGTGGGAAGAGATTTTTTGCTAATTTGAGTGATTTTCATTATTCAAGAATAAAATAAGAGTCTTAAGGCTGTGTCTCCAAAAATGACACTTTCTGTATTTTCATTGGCACTATCCCTGTGTTTTCACATTCTTCTAGTTATGCTAGACCACTGTTTAGTCATGTTATAAAAGCTGTCTTGGTAGAAATGTATTATTATTCTGCTATTTTTGATTTGTGAAGTTGACCTAGAATTTCAAATAATTACATTGTCTGTTGCTTTACTTGTTTAAACATTATGAGAGGTGAGATTTTTCTTAAAATTGGAAAGTCACTCAAATGGGGAAATACTGACTGCTAATTCCTTTTAAAATGCAATTCAACTTTGTCACACGCAAAGTCTTAGTTTTAATCATACCCAAGGATCTCACATCAGCCTATTTTCTTGATTTGTTAAAGAGAAGTGTAACAGACTTGGCAAATTGAAAGCAAATTCAAGACTACARATATTCCCTAATCATGCCATGGTTTTGATTTTGATAAATTGAAAGAACTGTAAAAGATGGTTTAGGTTATTTTTAGAARACATGAAGGTGTGTAAAGCAGGAAATGAGAGTGTGCACATGCATTTGAAATRCATTAACTTGATGGGGAAGCTGTGTGACAAGTACTTGCAGTGGTGGACATACAGCTTAYTCTTGACATTGGTTATGTAGGCTGAGTTTCTCAGAGTTACTTGGTGTGACTTCAAATTGTGACAGTGAATTTCCACTAATTAGTGGAATTCACTTCATTTCCTTCATACAAGCAGGTGTTGCTGGTGATGGCTTCTGTCATCTCGGCTGGGAACCTTCTTGCTTAACTGCTTCAACAMCTGAGAGTGTTGCCTCGGCAGCTGTTTCAGTGAGTGAGAGCCCAGGCTTATTTAAGCAAATGCAGGTGCCTACTCAGGCTTACARCCAATACAGCTCACAGCACCTGGTTCCCTATCTGCTCTGCTGAGTGTGAAARGTGCCTGGGGTGGCTTGGCTACCTGATGGGGCTTATGCTTTTATTGTCCTGAGTAGCACTTCATCTTGCAAATGAGGAAGCATTTTTTTTATCCAACGCACTTTAGAGGCKAAACAAAGGTGATAAAATTTGATTGCTTGAATTGTTTCTTCTTGCAAAAAAAAAATGTATTGTGCAGTAAACATGTTTCTATGCCATTAAAGATATGGGGACTGMGTACTTTTACAGGTACTGTTTCTAAGAGGCTGCTGCTTTGAAGTTGATCTGAAGAGGAACAGTGCTCCCAAATCCCTATTTGCCTCCTGAGCATCCCAGAAGAGGAGCAGCACTGTGCAGCCTCTCTCTTGCTGATCCTTTTTCTGTTTTGAGGGACTGAACAGTGTGTTTCATTTTTCAGTTTGCCTGGCCTCAGTAACCTCTTAYGTTGCTGTTTGTCATGTGTGTACTGTGACTTCGATGTTAAGCCAGGCTTCCAGACMAAAATGTAATACTTTGGCTTCCAAAAATCTTTGGACAGTTGGTTATTGGTTCACTGGGGCTGTGGCACTTTGGTGTATTAGTGACTGTCTATCTTCCCCTTGTAAAAAATCCCTGTGGTTACTTAACAAATGTTGGCAGCTACTCTATTGTCTCTTTGTGTTGAAGGACAGGATAGGACCAGTTCATAGCTTACCATGGATGGTAAGAAAATGGAAAGAGTTGCCAAAAACCAATTGAGATTCTTTTGAAGGAAGTAGAGGCCCATATTCCTAGTGAAGGTCTGTGATCTTGTGAGCCATTCTATATGCTAAGTGAAATGTCACCAGTTTCATCTAGATCAGTTTTTGACTTTTAAATGCTGGTAGTTTTGATGTTTTTTTTTTCTTTTTAAACTGCTTTCACTAAGAAATAATTTGAACTTATGAGAGTGGCATTTGCCAGTTATTTGAGTGTGTGTGTGTGTGTGTGTGTGTGTGTGTGTGTGTTCAGCTTTCCCTCTCACATGTTAGGGACTGAGGGAAAGAAGAAGGGGAAAGTTGATAAATCTACAGAACTCATCAAATGTATTGCCTTTAAGTCTTTTAAGTTCACATGTTCTTCTCATTGTCTCAATAAGAAGGCTTTGTTTTAATGTGGGATAAAGAGAAAAAAATGTAGGARAGTCCGGATGAAAAACTACTTTTGTTTCCATTTTTAGAGCAGGACTGTATTGCCTTTGGCATTATGCTTGTGGAGGAAATAAAGCTCACAGTTTGTATATGAGTGTGTGGGGATCAGATCGTTAAAATTCAGTGTTTAATTAATTATTTTACTATTGCAACTAAGAGACATTACTGCTTTTCCATACTGAGGCAGTCAAGGGTGTTAGCCTTCTAAACTAATGTGCAATGTTTGTTGTAATTTAAACTTAATAGCTAAATAGAATCAAATCCAGAGTGCTGGCATTGTGCCTGAAGCATCAAAACACACTGGGAAGAAGTTCTTTTGGGTTGCGGTCACATTCTGTTTGGGGTTTAACTCTGTTTTTTATTTAAAAGAAGATGCTATTTTATTGCAGGACCTTGAGTAATAGATCCCCTAACAAGTATTTGATTGAAATACTGCATTTTTCCTACTTGTTTSAGTCAGATGTGGGTTCTGTGTCAGCATAAGCGGAGCTTTTAATTTTGTGCATGCACAGGGCTAATCATTGCTGATTATTTGGTTATGGATTTCTTACTCAAAGAATCTCAAATGGTGCCTTTTGAAACATAAATCTGTTAATCCTGTTCTGTTTTTAAGCAAAAGGTGGCCAAGTTACAAAGATCTATAGCTGTGAAATGTACATTAGCAGGCAGTTTCTTTGGAATACCTTTAATTCTTGAAGAATGTGTGCCAAACCAGAACATTGCATATGCTTATTTCCCTGTTTCTTGTGTTCTACCAAGTTTCTGTCTTGCAGTATTTATCAAACTATCTTTCAAGGTGTAGTCCTATTTGGCAATGATTATTTCCCCAAACAATTTGCAAATTCTGGATCCTACTATCTGAAGATTCTGTATCAAAATATAGTTGATGCTTGCATTTCACCCAGAGAAAGCAGAAACTGTGCTCCTATGGATAGTGGTGCAATAAGCTTGCTTCAACTGAAGGCCATTTTTGCAGCTGGGTGTTAAAGTCATGAAAATCAAACCGCTGACACAACCTTAATCACAGAGCCACAAGTAGCACTTCTTTATTTTGGTATGACAGTTTCATTGGTACTATTAATAGCTGGTTCCTTACAGGTGTTCCTGTATAATAATTCTTATCAGACAACACTTGGTAAGTTTTCAAGTTTTCAAATGAGTAATGTTAATTCCAGGATTAATTTTTGAAAAGAGACTTTTTGACTCTTTTTCTTTTTGAGGTTTTTAGTCATAAAAATCCATATGTTGAAATGTTCATTACTTTTAATTTTTCAAGTGCAACCCTGTGTTGGGGAGAAAACCAGAAAGAAACTGGCTTGCCTCTGACAGTGGGCAGCCCCACTCTGTCTGATGTTGTCAGTCTTGGAAAAAACGTGGATCTCTGTTTTACTGCTCTGCCACTGCTGCTGGGCTGGCAGGACAGTGTAGGAGGTTTAGCTGCAGCATTGCTCTTTGAAGGAATACTGGGTGTAGCAAAACTGATGAAAAGCTGGTATGCTTCTGTTTAAGACACCAGCAAAGGAAACTGAGTGCAGTAGTAAAGTCTTTTCTCTGTTCTTGCTGGGTGGACATAGGGATGTCTTGTGCTTTTAGCAGAGCAGATGATGGAAGACAGAGTTCCCCTTGCAAGCCTTTCTGTTGCTCCCCTTTGGGTCTGGTGTATGTGGTGGGGATGGGAGGACAAAGGAGTGACTGTGTACAGGACATGAATCTGGAACAGCTTAGGTGGCTATAGTCACTCTTCAGATGGCTTGGAGAAACACCCTCTGCGGAGTGAACTGTAAAAGCTGTCGTTCCCTCGTACGGTTATCACTGAGCCTCATTTTAAAGCAGCTGAGGGCTGGCACGCTGCCTCTACCAGGTAGTGCCGGTTAATGCAATAATACACCAGGACATAATTATCTTGACCTCTGGAGAAACTGAACTGAGAGTAATTTGTTTCAGAAATGAGCAATTTTCTGTGTGTGGCTTCTGGCATCTATAAAGCAAACAAGTCAGTGTTCAACTCCAGTTATAACCTCTCTGGGACTGCTGTTGAAACATGGCTAGCAGACGTGGTGTGGTACTGATATACTTCTTTCTCCCTGGCCTCTATCTGAGCTTGTTGACATTTGGAAAATGCATATAAAGTTTATATGCAATTGATAATGCATTGATATGGATTTCRAAATTGTATCAGATACTGTAGTATGCATGTGTATATAGCTGCACCTTTTAATAGTTTAGGTAGTGAAGAACTTGATCTGGATTTAGCTGRCAGTTCTTGGCTTTTAAGAGATTTTGTAAGAGGAATGGCTTAATTAGCAAGGAGACCAGCCTTGCAGAACTAACACTCSTGACATTGCTATCTTGTTAATACATTTAGTCACACTTAGTTTGTTAATTATGGGGCAAAAGGCTGACTAATYCAGTGGAAGTGTGTAGAGGTGGGGTGGCTTAGAGAGTGAGGAGGAGAAATGATAAAGGTAAAGCTTCTGGTTCTGCTGCTTCTAGGTTTGGTTGTTTCAATGGCCTGTCAACATTGCTGCACTCAAGTCCAACCAAATCAAATCCCCAGCTCCTAAGAGGTGGTTTTGCATCATCAGTTTCTAGGGCAGGAAATGGATTATATGTGTTCAATGCTGAAGGCTGCTAATAAAGTAAGAACTAGGAAAAGATGAGAACTCCTAAAATTTGCTCCAGTTGGAAACCTTTCAGGGGCTTTTGGTTGGTCTTCAGCTGTAGGTGACCTTGATTAGCCACACCGGTGTATTGGGTGCTGGGAAAATGGCAGGAATATATAGTTAGCAGTGGGAAGAGAGAATAAAGGTAGAATGGCCCCTTTCAGTGGAAGCATGCAAGAGTGAAACTGAGTTCATGCACAAAAAGGTATTTTTCAAGAAAGCTTGTTTACAAGTTTAAAGCAATGAGTTGCTTTGTCTGGATGTTGTGGATAAACTTGATACGCTTGACGTAAGTTAAGGGTGAACATGACAAGCTGCTTTAAGGTAAATACTGCTGTTCTGCATCAGCTGTTCTGGATTGGTGTAATTAAATTCTGACTTGATTCCTTGGCTGCTTTGTTACCATGATCTGGYCATCATTCTCAGTACCTCAGCCACACCTGCCTTTTCTTGGGATTCCACTTTTAAATGATTTCCTGTGAACTCCTCATGACAAAGTGTGAACACTGGTGGTTGAGCTTTGTAGTGAGTGTTTTAGTAAGTAATGATACTTTATATAGACAGAGGTGCTTTGCGTCACTTCCTTAAACACTTTCAAGAAAAGCTGCTGTTCTGGACAGCTGTGAGAGGGCCTTGTTGGGTGTCCAGATCTCATGAATGCAGTTTGTAGAGGAATAAGTTGGGTCCATGCTCTTTCCACCTTCCCTGGAGACTCTTAAGTGCATCGAAACTTGAGATGGGCATGGAAACTTTCATCAGGTTTSTTTGTGGGAAAAGAAACTTGTGTGTGGGAAGAATGAAGAGGAGAAAATAAGAAATTTTTGCCATCAATGGGGAGGGTCAAATGGCATAGGGAGAAGAAGAAAATCCAAAATCTGAATGCAGARTACTGTTTGGAGCAGGACTGGGCCACTGTTTCCCTTTTTTCCCTGCCATGGACAGGAAGCTTGTGACCTAGAAGTCCTGYAATGACTGTTCTTCAGTTGTTGAAYTTTATTTCATRTTGGAGTGAAAATTAGCAGRGAGTACTCTCCATTTTTCTATCTTGATTTCTTTTTTCCCTGCAGCATCATGCAGCACAGATATTTAATGAAGGTTATGCTYCTGTTCCCTGTAACACTGATGATGCAGTAGCAGTGTCCTGCTCTCCCCCTTCTCTACCTTCATGCAGGGCTGTGCTGTGGTGGCAGAGCAMAGTTTTCCACCTGGAAGATGGAGACAGTGGTTCTGGCTGGTCTGTCTTGAAAGGGAAGATGAGCCCTTTGTGTGGATAAGGTATTAATGGTGAAAGGTTTTTTGATAAGGGGGGCAAATGAAGTAACTGTTAACTGTTTTGATTAGTATTTTGTATCCAATTAAAACCCCTAACCTTTCCTAGTCCATTGGAGAGGATKCAATATACATAAACTTGGTCATAACAGTCCTTATATTTTCCAGGCCTCCTTATGGTTTTTTTTTTATGCCTTGAAAGAAATCACTTGCCTGGAGTTAATGTCTTTGCTTTATTCATTCTGTTGTTTGAAAGCAGGCTTTTAAAGTGTAGCTGCACACCTTAGTCTGGCTGAAGACAATGCTTGGATAAATGCACTTCCCAACATTTTACAAATGTTGACTGTGCTTGCAGGAAAGATCTGGTCATGCCTARACTGGAACTTTTTATCACAATTGAAACGTATTTTTAAGCAGCAAGAAATTCTGTGCCTCCAGTATATTAGCTTTCTACCCCTTTTATTCTCAGATCTTATCTCCTGTGGTCTGTTTTCTAATTTGGACCCTATCTGTTTTATATGAAAATTAGCCACCCACCTCCTGTGCTGTTAGGTTTTTGGTTATTAGGAAATCTTTTGCCAGAATCACTGTCATAGAGCAGCTGTAGCTGCCACTATTTCCCCCCTTCCCTTTCCAAGCTTTCACAGAAACTAATGGCTTACTTTACAGCTGATGTCAGCCCTTCAGCTTCCCAAGTTGAGTGGGAAGGGAGGAAAACTCTTCAATGGGCAGTCTTCTCTCCAGATATGAGGTTATGAAGTATGTGTCTTTCTACTGTGTCATAGCTGGAGTATTGTGCAGTGATGTAGTGCTGGGCAATGAGCGAAGTAATTCATGATATTTCTATCTGTCCTGCTCTGAGACTTGTGAATTTGCCAGTTTATTCCCAGACTTGATTTTTTTGCACGCTTAAAAAAGCCACAAAGTTAGCCAAGAACAATTTGGTTCTTTTCTATTAACGATTTAGCCTTGTCCAGATGTGCAGAGATTTACATACTTCTTCCACCCATGAGGAGCTGTGGGACTATTGCATCTGAGTGTAGTTTCAGGAAGTGATAAGGTTTCTGTTCCAGCAGAAAGTTGTACATATCTTCTGGAAAGAACATTTCAAGTCATTAGTTGAATATTACCTATTGAAAATTTTATGTGTATCTTGTTCATCTGGATACAAAATMGGTTGTTGCAGAAGGTATGTGTTGCTTTGGCATAGTGGCAGCCTTTTAAAATAAGTCTTGGACTCTGATGAAGAATAGATATGCTTCTGTTTTTTTGGCAAAAAAATTATTCACTGTGKTTATTGTAGAAAATGCATGTTGTAAAGATTCAAGCTATGTTGTCCTGACAAAGAGAAATTTTMATATAATTAATCTTTTAAAAAAGAAGGAAATTAATGTGAGTAGGATGAAATCCTTGTGTTCTTACATATGCTTGGATGATTTTCGRTTTTCTTATGTGTTCAATTTCTTCACATTTTACAGCACTGGCATCTGGTTTTCTAATTCCTGAGCTAYTTTTCTATTCCTCCTCAGTGTCAGTGAGGAGGGTTTGCTTATGGATAACTGGCATAGCAACTGAGAATGGAGAAAAGAAAATAAAGTAGTACTTTATCATTTAGAAGGTCTAGAAGTGGAGTATGTGTGATGTTTGTTGACAAGTAATACTGCTTAAAGTTAGTTACTGCTTTTGTGTATTCTATTTATTAAATACAATTTTGCACTAAATTAGCTGGAATCTTTGATGTCTGAATTAATGTTTCAGGGAAGAAAGGCAGAAATGGTTAACACAGGTTATATTTGGCAACACAATGTGGTGCTGATGCAGGGCATTGGGGATCTTCTGCAGGGTTCTGCTASCACTGTGACTGGTGAATTTGGTAGCACTATTTCCTAGAAACTTCCTGTTATAAGACTGTCCTATTTTGCCTTCTGTTTTTCTCACTAGGCTTTTACAGTGTGGAATCCTAAAATTTCCTRCATTGATTGTCTGTTTCATAACATGTCAATCCAAATGAACCAACTATGAGAGAAAACTGTGTGAGGAAGAGAGAGGATGTTTTACAGTGRTGAATAATCTTTGTACCACTTTCGGGTGAAGCAAGTGGTTTGGAGCATGGTCCTAAGGTCTTTTTTTTTTCCCAATTTTCACAAGGGACAAGGGATTTTGTTTCTGATTTGGCTGTATGCATAAACTCCTAAAAAAGTCTGTTCATGCAGACTAATAGGGACTTTCTGGTCTTGTTGGTCAGACTCCTGAGGAGGCTTTTTCTCCATTCTGACCATATTCCAGTCCTTATAACCTTTTCTTCTGCCAGACTTGGCATCCTTGTAGGCTTGTGAAGTATTTTCTGGACTGTCAGAACTACGGCTTTACAGAATTTCTCTTCCTCAGTAAGCTGTGATGAGACTGGGAAACAGAAGTGAAATCTAATAGCATCTCTTCTGTTTTTTGGTGTTCTGGGTAGTTTGGGTCAGAAGGCAGAACTGTGCTGTAATCTAAATGAGGGCTGTTAGAAGTAGAATCAGCATTATGTAGAAGAGAAATGGRAGTGGTAGTTTTGAAATAAAACAGAGGCAGAAGTTATCTACTGAAGTAGATGATTAAAACCCCACCAAGGATCTAGTTAAACAAGAGGCTGAGCAAAGAGGTTGATGCTGGATGTTARTTAAGAGGAGGTGGTAGGGAGAGAGGGCAGAGGATAACTGCTTTGAGGACCAGTGCAGCTGGGCTGGCTGTGCAGTGAAACTAGGAAGAATTCAGGACTCTGCTAGTGAAATCAATCAAGTATGGGGAGAAGCGAAAGGCAAATTTTGGTCTTTTAGAAGAGATAAACTGCAGAATGCCAATTCTGAAATCAAAAACGTGGAATTATGTATTTGAAGGGAGTTAGTGTTTTGTTGCCATTTGAATTTGACAGTATGAAGACATGTTGTTAGTTATTAGTTTGAAAATCAAACCCCTCAAATTCTATGTGGCAGGTATGGAGATAAGAGACAGGTATGTATATTTCTATCAAATGAATAGCTTATGTGTTTAAAGGATGAATTTAAAAATCTTTGATAAACTGTGACTGATTGAAGCATCTGATGCTCTGTTTTGATTGAAATTTAACATGGAGCAACAGTCTTTCCATCARAAAGCTGCCTGGGATAGAATATTCATATGACTTTTTGGTTTCTGAATAACAGCTTGWGACAATTTCTTTTGTTGTTAAAAAACAATTGCTTATTGCTATTTCTGAACTATTTAAGAAATGAAACAGACGTTGTTTATTGCAGTTCAAGTATAGAGGCTCCACAAGTACCGCATGTGCTACAGTGATAACCTTCCTTCAGTTCTGTGTTGGAGTGTTATGCCAAATGCAGTCTTTGTGCTGTAGTACAATGGCTGACGTCTTGTGYGTTGGGGTTCTCAGTGCTAACCTTKTCAGTTTTGAATATAAACAGGTTGGAAACATCTGATTTCTCCCAATTGGAATAAATGTGGTGTACATATCTTCTCTTGATGCCTTTGTATTTTGAGAAGGCAAAATCACTTGTTCTTACGTATGTAAACACAGAGGATAGTAAAAGTCTCCAGTACTGAGGTAATTAAATCTGGAATGACTCTTAAAATGCTAGATAAATAGAAACAGTGACTTCCCATTTATTGACTATTTAAAGCAACTTTGACAACATAATTGTCAAAAGACAAAAAAAAAAAATCTGTGCAGAACAAGATATCTACAAAGTATCTTGTGCTTTGTGGGMTGCTGCTTATGTGGTGTATTGGCCAGATTCAGTCCTTAATCACTGTCTATCCTTTTCATCAATGAGAGAGAGGAAAGGTGTGGAAGAACCATGTGAGAAGCACAGCCTTGTTCTGCCAATTGATGGGGATGATTTAAAGAATACAGGCATCAGTGGAAAGAATGGCCTTATTTTACTSTGAATATTAAGGCAGCACAAAAGTAAAAGGACACATTCAATGAAACTATGTGCTTGGCTTTAGCAATAAGCAAAAAAAAGCAAGGTAATGCACCTAATTATTACTATGCGAGAGAAAGGAGAGTGAAGGAGAAAGTTACATCACAAATTGTCTTAAGTATGTTACCGTCATCCAGAGTCTGCAGTTGTTGGGGAGCTCCATTTTGCAGTGAGGTCCTGGAGAACCCTTCCCGACAATTGGGAAAATCCTACGTGGTGTGTCCACCTACAGGTGAGGTCTCCAAATTTGCTCCAAAAGAGAGTCCAGCTTTTATAGGCCCAAATCAGCAAGTTGAATTGACTTGATTATATTTTTAGAAAAAAACCTCCTGGTTTTGACAGCACACTTCCTGACCAGCAGGGGCCAGGGCTTGGCCAGACCTTGTCTGGCAGGGTTTTCCCCTGAAATACCTTACAAATAAGCCTCAATTCTTGTTAGTTGGGAAAGTTCCTTAATATGATACATTTCTTACACATAACTACGCAAGGCTATGAAGAGCTGGCCTAAGCTGGCTATTTTCAGCTACAGAATGTTTGTTAGTCCCACAGTGCCCAGGGTCCATCTTGTAACTGAGCTCTGGCTGAGGCCCTGCTGCTCGGGCCCAAAGCATCAGGAATGTTTGGATAGCTGAGAGCTCTGGGGGCATTGTGCTTGGGCACGGTGTGGATCAGGAGCTGAGCAGGGGCCTTTGGAAACCAATGTGGGAAGAGTAGAAAGACGCTGTGGTTCCTTTTCTCTGTTTCCGTAATTTGAGCACCTTCTTTTGTGTCAGTCTCCAACTAAGGTGGACTCCTTACCGTACGGTAGATATTGAATCTCTGGCTTTCTCCCTCAGCTTGACTGTCTCCATTCTCATCCTCTCAGCAATRGGGGAGGTATTAAATGCATGTTGGTGCATGAACTTTGTTCTTTCCTTCATTTTTTGAGAAATCACAGCCTTTGTCCAACTTCCTTGGAGAGCCTTGGCCAGGGAGAGAGTCCTGATTTGGGGGCCAGTGATCTACAGAGGCTTTCTCCCTTGCATATCATCTTCGGGTATCTGTTTCTGAAGTATCTGTTTCATGAGGCTGTAGCCCGTGGTGTTATTTGGGTTGCAAATACAGTGCAACAATACAATACAATGTTTTGCACAAGAGCACTAAGATAAAACAAGTGCCCACTGTCTGAAGCTTTCGCTGCCAGAAGTGGATGGAGCTGTGTTGCACAGTTTTGTATACTGGGCCAATGTCAAGTGGGAGAATGGAGGAAGCCTGCAGGAATCAATCTCAGTGAAATGTGAGGTATGGACTTGTCTTCACCCACTTTCAGTGGTATTTCAAAGTATGCCCAACTTTCAGTTGAAGCAYTGAGCTGGCATCTTAGTAATAAAACAAGACCTCACTTTTTAGGTTAAAATTGATGTATGTGGTGGCCATTGCTTATTTCACTSTAACTGTGTGCAGATGGAGATGAGGATTTGAACCCCTCTAGACAATCACTACGAGCTCACAAATGTGAAATAGAGAACTCATGTTAATCAAAAAGGTGTCAGTCCGAAATGATCTTGTTTTAAATGAGCAGATTTTTTTAGCCACACAAATATTTGAGGGCTCTGGGCTGCTACAGGCATTTCTAATCTAAATGAAATGAGGTGTGTGTACAGGTGTCTAATCACTTTTGATACTGTTGAGAAACTTCTTGTAGATTTATTATGTTGARCCAAGTGACTGCAATATGTTGAGTGTGAGTTAGACTTTGTTTAACCACAGAAAATGCCTTTGCTCTAAATCTTGATTCTYGGTTTAAGATTGAGATTGAAAACTCTCCACTGAACTAATAAACCTRAACAGCTTTTTCATAGGAAATGATCTCAGTGCTTTAATTGTAAAATTGTAATTAAGGTGACATCTTTAATACCAAAACTTATGCACATGTTAAAGTTACTGATTATTTTTCACTTTTAGTAGGAGTCAGAATTCTAGCTACTTAGATTTATAGCAAGTCTTTTTTTTTGGGTTTTTTTTTTTTTGGTGGGAGAAGGAGCTTTGTATAAAGGCTTTCTTAATTCAGATGTTAAGTGGTTCTTACACATGGTTTACAAAGAGTGAGCTGTGTATTGCTGCTCCTTCAAGAATGCTCTGTTTTCCCTGTGTATGTTATAGGATTCCTGTCAAAAGGCAATAAATGGATGAATCTGCTTAATGAACCATGTGAAAACACAGTTTTCATGTGAAAACACAGAGCTAAAAAGGAATAAGAAAAATATTAAAGAGAAAATGTTACAAAATTGTTACCTTTTTTTTTATATTAGTAATGTCTTTAGGTTAATGGAAAACTAGCTGTTTTCAGCTAGTTTAAGGGCTACTAGTTTCCAAAATCAGTTAAGTATGTTCCTGTTAGCATGGTAACTTGCTCCAGATATGTGCACAGTGCTCTAAGTACAAGAACTCTTAGGAGAAGAACTGCATCTGCAATAAGGACTGTCCTTGATCTTCTCTGATTTTCTTTGAATTTCTCTTGTTTGTTTCTTTGCCTTTCTTTTACATCAGCGCATCTCCTCTCTTCCCTACCTTTATTTTCTTCCATTCTTCTTTGCCTATTTTTTGCCCTTCTTTGTTTTTCTCTGCCCTTCTTCCCTGCTCTATTCTGCCTTTTTTTTTTTTTTTTTTTTTTTTTTTTTTTTT
>NW_026623441.1:265447-295241 GCF_030028575.1 Malurus melanocephalus
TGGTGTGCCACCAGCTCACGAGGCTGCGCAGCTGAGGCTGCTGYGCTCACCGGAAAGCAGAACATTTATGATTGAGTTCCTGTTATTGACTGGCTCTAGAGAAAAATGCTGAATTCCAACAGACAATGCAGTAGGTCCACTGTGGGARACTTTAGTGATTGCTGTTGTGATGTTTTATAGAATGGTATTTTTATTTATTGATTTATTTKAAATTGTGTTTTAATGATTATTTTCTTTTCAATTTTTTTCCAAACTTAACACAATGTCTGGAGAGGCCTGAGTTATGTAGCACAAGAAAAGCATTTGCAAAATGCAAATTTTTGCAACTGTATTTTGAATATGTCAGCTCTTAGCCTTTTTTATACACTGAAGATGTTTGTGGTAGATGAGTGGCTTCTTAGTTATTTGGGCTTGGTTTTGGTAATACTGGTGCAGTTTTAAAAAGAGTGATCTGCAATAGAATCAAAATGGAGTGTGAAAGCAAAGTATATTTGCTGCAGGTTTGCAACATTAATTTACTTGCCACAGTTTATAAGAATAATTTAAACACTCGAGGATGGGCAAAACCACATTTATATTAACTGTAAAGATAAAATCTATGGCTTTTTAGGAAGTGTTGAAGGCTTCCTTCACTCAAATAATTTCCCATCATGCACGAAGCATTAAATTTGTCYTCTAACTCTACTTTGCAATCCTTTAGAGCTAGAATTGTTCCTGAGTGAACTAAAACACATTTCATTCAAAGCTTTTCCATGTGAGAAAAATTTATAGTTGTGAACTGCAAGTCCTGGTATAGGCAAAAGTGTCTTGGTTTATGGCCATACTTTCTTCCAAGTACAAGTGACAACAGGTCTTTCTGTGCTGTTTGTACCTTACTTTCCCCATATCTGCCCAGGGGCTATTTGGGAGATAAATTGGAATATCTGTTCCTTAAAATCGGGGGTSCCAGGGGCTTTGATTTTAAAGTCAGATAATTACTGTTGTTGACTTTGCCACAACACTCTGGTCCTTTAGAAAATGATTTAAAAAAAAAAATCATTCCAAAATTTGCAAAGCCTACGTATTATGAAACATGCTGACTGTTAAATACAGGTCATGTTTTGCCTTTGGTGTAACTTTTCTTAACCAGGAGAATTTTACTCTTTTTGATATATATATATCCATATATGACTTTATTCTTCTTAGCATTTTCAATTAATAGTCCTTTGCTTGTTTACAGCATGATAGTATTTTCCTGTGCTGTGGCCAACCTGTACTCCATTAAACTGAATGAAGCCCCAGCAGTTGGAAACTTTTTTTATTTAAAGCAGTTTTAACTCTCTTGGGGGAAAGGAGTGAAGATGGGATTTTCAGCTTGGGGACTGGGCTACAACTAGAAACAACAGAAAGGAAAGGTACCACACCTCAGGCAATAATCAGTGGTTTTAAATGAGATAAGTAGAGACTTCTTTCATAGCTTGCTTCCTTTCCCTGCACCTTTTAAAGGTGTTTAGACAGGAAACCTTCCTGCCATGAAGTGCAAGATTATCTCTAGTTGTTTTATAGATTAGAAAGATTCTTTTTCTTCCAGAATTTCTGTTTAAAGTTGCAATCAGCTGTGTAAGAACTTGCTATTCAGTTTTACAAGTGAAATAAATTCAAGTTAAGTAAATATTCTCCTGTGCACCTGCTGAAGAAGCTGCTGTTGCCAAATGTTTTCAATAAAATCATAGATTTCTAGTTAGCATCTTCCCCCAGTTTTTTAGGATTTCTAGCCTTTTAAATACCTAGCCACAATGTCCTGGTTTAATTTTTGCAAACTTGAGTCCAGTAATAGAAGGAATTTCCAAGAGCTTTAATTGCATGGAAACACTTTCATATATACATTTAAATTGTATTTAAATTAAAACAAATAAAAACACCACCAAAAATCTCTCTCCCTTGGCTAAAATGAAGTAGCACATGAGTTTTCTACTATTCAGAAATATATTAATATTCCTCTTCTTGTTAGACATAAGGTATCTGTGTTTGAGGGGGAGGAATAAAGGCAGTRAGGTAGTAAATGATATTTTATCCTTTGCTGTGCAGATCCATTAATCTACCTTAACCAGACACTGCACTCTAATTAGAAGTATCCTACAGGAGGTTGTCCTACAGCCAGCAGCATGCAAGAATTAAAGCAAATTAGTTATTCAATGAGATTCCTCTTTGAAGCTGGATCTTCACACCAGAGCTGTTAGGAATCTCTCTACAGGCACAAAACAGTATCTTTATCCCCTTCTCTTTTTTTTTTTTTTTTTTTTTTTTTTTTTTTTTTTCCGCCCCTAGGAAACTGTAATTTCCCGCTCCTCAATAGAGGCAAAGAAAATTTAGAGTAAGTTAACTAAGTTTGAAGAGCTCTTGGTGGCATTGCTAAACTAAGTCAAAATGAGTCTTTTAATGGCTGGTGTCTCTGGTACCCTTAATGATTTTTGTTTTTTCACAGTTTATTTTAATGGTTTCCAAATATACAGCAAAGGRAAGCAAAATTAGGAAGCTGACCACCTGTTCAGTCTTATGGGGGCAAGTTCAAGTGGTTGAGTAAGACTTCCCTCAAATAAGAGGAATAATCTTAATAAAGTATTTATAATGACAGTAGGTATTTTAAGGCAAAGATTTTAATATRAATGCACATACCTTTAAAAAAAGTGTACATAGCTTCTTTATACTTTTTTGTAAGACTTTTGTTAAATAAAAATACTTTGATTTAAGGAACTATCTTAGCTAAGACATTGACTRAAGTGTTGAAAGTTACATTACCAAGACTGGGAATGTACAACTACCCAAAGTTATGAAATCAGAAATATTATAGCAGGGCTACTGAATTATTGATAGCTTCACTCCCCCAGGGGGAAAAAATCAGCTGAATTCATTATTGTTATTTAAAAACCTGACAATTTTAATAGTTTTCCTAATCTTGTGGTATTGCTAAAATGGAGAAACTTTCTATGAAAAATTTGTGAAATGTCCTGGAAAATGTCATCAGTGCTAGAAAGCATTTTGAAAAGGTTAATTAAAACTGATTTTAGGTTTGAGTCTCACAGTCTCAATATAAAGCTGTAGCTTTACAACTTGCAAAGGTATATTTTAATGTGTATAACTATTAGTTTAGAARCAGAAGTATTCTGAAAATTGTTCTATTGTCTGAAAACAACACCCATTTAAAAATGATACCTTCCAATTTAACTTGAAAGTATTGCTTTTCTTATAGTAAAGGATTGGTGTAACAGAACAAGGGAATATTGATAAATACAGAGAAAAATACTGTTGTTTAAAAGTTGTGAAAAGAGACTAATTGTCAGTTTGCCTCCCATAATAAGCAGCCTTTCCCAACATTTGATTTGGGTCACAACMATTCATCAGACCAACTCACAGCCTTTTATATAGAGATTGGAAAGGGGTATTTGAGGACTTTATTTCCTTTTATTTGCTTTGATAGTAAGACTTTTGAATAATTTTAGTAAGATAATGTAAAATGAAATATAAAATGGCATTAAAATAGAGAAGGCATGTAATTTGTTGGGTGTATTGTAAAGACTTGTAAATTGTAGCTAGATCCAGAGATTTAATTTAGCCTGGTATTTTCTGGAAATGCCAGCTGTGGACTGATTTTTTTATTGTGAGTTGTTAGCAGGTGCTCATAGAGGAACTCGTAGTTAACTTTTAGGTGGAAAAAAGTATCTTACAACAGCTCAAGAACGTAATATGGATTTTTACAGTATGATCAAGAATCAGATGAACAGTCTGTGTTTGTTGTCTTGCCACTACTGACTTATTTTTCCAGCCTTGCCTGGGAATAGAAGTCCTGTGCTGGTTGCTGTTGTCTGATTGGTTTCCATTATTTTTCCTTGCAATTGGCATGATGGGATAGGTCAAGCACAGGTTGTAGCTGATACATTTATTTATTTTAGCAGTCTTGCAGAAACATAAATGGCAAGCTTTTAATTAGAGAAAGAAGGTCACAGGATCCTAATGAATTAGTAAAAATTATACTTAAAAACTGACTCAAATCTTGTACGCTGAAATTTTTTTCTGATTTAAATTTCYTACTCTAATTCAAGAATTCAGCTGRTATCTTGAGTACTGCTTTGACTTAGAAATTAGATACATTMGAAAACCTTGAACCTCATTGCATTATTTGAGCTGTGTAAATTTTGGTTTTATTCAAATTATGTTGTGTTCTTGTGTTGAATTCATGTCCTAAAGGAGTAACTGATAGCATTTTGTCAAATACAGCACTGAAGGATAAAGAGTTTTGAAAAGCAGATGGTAGTTTCACAGTRAGACTGACTTGTGTGTTAAAAGGAAAACAAACTTGCAGAATGAAATAGGCTTCTGCAGTCTAAAGTTTTCTTACTGATTTTTGTAAACAAGATTTCTTTTGTGCTTATCCCTTGATGTTTCTAACCAGTTGTGTATTTTTCACTCTAATGGGATGATAAATGGAGTGATGCYGCATTATTTGGTTTCTCACATCTTTTTTTCATTTTGCTTTATCCCAGRGGTCTGTTTTCAACTTGGAAACACTTTATACTGAGTTGAGAACATATTGAGTGTACTCTTTTCAGTTTGACAGATGTTGAAAGAGTCCAGTTAGAGTGAAAAATGGTTGTGGGATGGAGGCTACCTTTGGAAATCCTAAAGCATCAGATGTCCAGCCTTTTTCTTCTATGTTTTTGTCTCCTCTTGCCTCTGYGTGKATGTGGGSAATTATGGAATGACAACTCTGTCCYGTACTGGTGGATGTGAGTCCTTTGAGTATCAGAACTGCTACGAGTAATGAACAGCATGAACTGCTTTCCGGATTTAACCACATTTCTTTACTTAGGATATCATASCACTGTGTGGCATCACCTTGATTCATGCATCTTTGTCTAATAAATTGGACTTTGGAATTTTGTCACAATTTCAACGTTCCCTTTTACTTCTTTAATCCATGAAAAGTTAAGCACTGTGAGCATCTTCATTATCTTCCTTGTTCCCCTCCTCTGCAGAGGAATGCCCTCCCTGCCACAAGCCCTCACAAAGATGGGAAGTATCATTAGCTCTAAACAGTTTCTRACTTGTTTAAAGCTATTTTCTCTTGCTGAGTTGCAGTTTCTCAGTAACAGGTAGTCTGAAGTTAAAGCAATGAAAGTGGTGTTTTCTCTTTCAAGTGTTTGAAGAGATTAGTGGTCTTTAGGTGATAACACTTAGAATAAACCTATTATAATCAAATATTCTCTGTGCTTAACAGGTAAATGTGGTGTGATTAAAAAAAAAGCTTTTTTCTTATATTCAGCAATATTTTTTAACAGACTTTGATGTTCAGCACTGTTATCAGCTTCTGTATGCTTACATTTACAGGCTTTTAAATAAAGGCTTAGCACAGTGGTGGGTGTGAAAGTCTAAGACTGCTGTTTACCCTGTGCTTGTTGTGTTTAAAATGTATTCTCAGCACCTTTGCTTGATTTGGCAGCACATCCATGTAGGTAATGCTTCTTTTATATGCCTGGGAAGTTCCTSTGAGCTGTGAGAATGAAGAACATGTGACAGCGGGGAATGTTGAAGCTTCATGTAGGTTGTGTTGGCTGACTGTCATCAGGATGACAGGATTTTGCAAGTCTGCGAGGTCAGTTTGCTCACAGAYCTATACAAAAGAAATTTATTATTCTTTATTACAAAAGAACTGTACAGAAGGAGTATAGAACTGTATATTTGAGAGGCAATGTTGAAATAAATACTTCTTTTGGTGGTRTTTCTAGCTGGTAATCTGAAAGGACAAGGTCCTACACCTGGTTGAGTGCGGGTGCTCCATTTAGCCTGTAACAGTGTATTCATCTGAGAAAGTTCACCTAAGAAATGCCCACCTTAAATCACAGAAACATCTCTTACAGAATCTCATTAGTCTKTAATTACATGTACATGAGGGCTTAGGTTGAAACAGAGAGCAACCATGAATCAAACTTGATCAAACCACAAAGAATGRTGTGGGCAGTAGCATCCTCTCTGTTTCTATGTTGAAAGGTTTGTGTTGCAATATGGCTTGTATGCAAAGTGAAATTTATCAGCTTCTGGCTGCTGAAGTGGGGACAACCCAGTCTAAGGTAATGTAATCAACTTGATAAGAATCAATTCTCTCTTTTTTTAATTTTTTCCTTTGCAGGCATCTAGAACTGTATATATGTAGTAATTTGCTTCTTGTCTGCTCAGTGAAACTTGCAATTGYATCCTCATCTCTCTGACCAAAGCATCTCTGAAACAAATTTTCACTAAATCATCCAAATTACTTTTCTTACACTAGTTACTCAGATTAAACAATTTTGTGCTTGCTGGTTGTCTATAAACACCATATACAAATGCACCCCCAAAGGTTTGGGAGGGGTTGACACCAAAACAAAAGCCCATGTGCTCAACAAACCTCAGTGTTTTTCCTAGTAAAATTCTCCYTAGTATGTTCCCATGAAAAGTTTGATTTGCCTGGAGCTTTCCTTGAAAAAGTTTTGTTAGAAAAGTCCTAATTTGTTCAAGAGTTGAGCTCTTTCTATGCTGAGTAATAATCCCAGTAGTATTAGAGAGATATGATAAATGTACCATGATAAATGTACTCTTTCACTGAATTGGGAGTTAATTTTTACCWTTTTTTTTAATATCAGAGCTTTTTCTGCATGAATACAATAGCCACTTAAACTAAATTACTATCACATGGTTAAAAGCTATGGACAGCTTCAATTAAGAGAAAACTGCATAGTAAAAGAGTTATCTTTGCCAGTAAATGTAACTGCTTGGTACTCTTACCTGATATAGTTCCTATCAAGTATAGGAAGARGTTGTACAGACCTTTTTAAATGAAATTTTCTGAACAGTTGGGTTTTTATTGTTGTCTTTTTTTTTTTCTTTTTTTTCCAGTAAAACACTTCTGAAGTTAGACTATGAAAATGGCCATATATTTAAAAAACTTCAGAATAATATTTGATACAYGCATGAGAACATAAACTCCGGCAAGTATAGGGATAAACCAGAATAATTCTGACTCCCATTTTGTATAGGTGAYTGGTGTTGGTTGCAAGGTTGTTTCTTTTTTGTTGGTTGTGTTTGGTTTTTTTTTCCTCTTGTTGTGCTTGATTTATTGGCTTCATTTCTGGCAGCACAGAACCCTTAGATTTAAGAAGATTCTTCCAGTAAGATCAATATCTGTGGCCACAATAATGTAAGTATTTGAGTGGTATTTTTCATTCTTACCACAAAGATCCTCTGAAATTTGTCATTTTTAACGATCCTTGGCGTGTTAGTTGTGCTGCGTCTGAAAGAAAYTCATCTGGTAACCAGCAATGAAACAGATATTGCATAGAGCTTTACCCAAGAATGGCCTCAGTAATAAAACGGCTGGTTTACATGCCATGTGTAGTTTTAGAAACATTTAAGATGCTTTTAAAGTAATTACATATTTGACAGGTCCCTTGTGGAGAGATTTTGCTTTGCTAAAATATATCCTTCCATTCATATTTTATAAAAGAGCTTGTCTCTAGTTTGAGTTTTGTTTTATCAGATATATTGGCAAAACAATTTTATGAAGACAAAACTGTTGTAATAAATGTGGTGAATGACTTGCTCTTAAATTCACTGACTTGGSACTACACCACAGCTCCCTTGCTGAGTACTTATACATCAGTTGTAGTTGGATAATCTGCTAAAGGGAAAACGAGTTTCTTATTCCTGTATTCCTTACTGTAGAATAAAAATACTTTTCAGTGTTAATATGCTCCAGTTGAAAGTGAATAGGTATAAAAACATAGCTGGCTTCTTGAAAATTACACTTGAAGGGTAGAAAATAKAAATACTTCTTCTTTTCCTTTGCATAAATTCTGTAGATACATAAATTTAAAGGAGCTGCTAAAAGCATAATAATAAAATTTTCTGTGAAAGTTGATCTTCATGCATGTCATGATCTAGAACTGCTGGATTATCTTCCTGTTGCTGGAGAAATCAATAAATTACTTTGATTCTCTTAATGTTACTTTTCTGAACCATAAGCTTRAAGCAATGGTCATGGTGTGTCATATTCTTCTGTGCTTTCATAAAAGCCCAAACCACTAAATGCACAAACACACGTGTAACTTTCCTCCCCCTGCTCCTCTGACTTTAGTGATTGTTCATGATCTTGRTCAGATTGCTTAATTTAGGGAATGCTATTATCAACTAGATTTCATTGCTGTGGGAATGTACAGTTCAGGATAGCTTCAGAYCATAGGTTTCTTGTTTTGTTTATTTCTGTAAAAAAGAAAAAAAAAAAGGAAAAAGAAAATCTCAATTAGTCTGACAATGTCAGTAGCTTTTATGTGTTAACTGTTGCCTGTGGCCCTCAGCAGCTACGGAGAAGTCATGATTAAAAGCACAGCCATAGGAATAGCTGCTTTGCAGGTAGTCCCTTGGCAAGCAATGCTTACTTTTTTCTGTTTTTAACCCTTCAAAGCTGAGCGTTCATATTTCTCAACTCAAATGCAAATGCATGCTGGTATTAACATGTCAGCCTTGAGGTTACCCCAGTTGCTGCCTGCAGCATGTTGAAGTCCAGACCTGTTGTAGCATTGCAGAGAATTGTCCAGTTTGAAGTGCTTTTTATGAAACCATGACTTTGCATCAAAAGAGTTCTTGGAAAAATCTCACTTCTAGAACAAAAGTAAGAATTTTAAATAATGTGTATTTTAAAAGTTAATAGGACACAATAAATTAGTTGGGATAAATATTTATGTAACCATGAACAGCTGAAGCCTACAATATAGGATTATGTGGCATTTTTACATGAAACAGGTCATTAAACTGTTGCTGTTGAAGGGCAAATAAATAGTTGGTTTGTGTTTGCAGGTTTAGTTTCATGAATAAACTACTGTATGAGTTTCAAGAATGTTAGATAAAAGAAGTTTCTGGCRTATGTGTTCTTTAATTGAAATCAAAAAAGCATTGCTCTTTTTAAATTGGATGTCTAGACAGGGGAGGTGCATTTCCTTTTATTAAAAAGAGTTGAGTATTTTCTAAATCTAGATTAGAGATATTGCAGGCAGATGAGATGTGAATCAGCTGTTTTAGAAAAGTTTAACAGACACTTTTGTGTTGCATGCTTACTGGTGTGCAGAAGCCCTGCGTATGAGCCCTTTTCTTCCTGAGCAACAGTGCCAAGTTACAGATCTTAAAACAAATTTCTCACTTTCTGTGAAAGCAGCCTTCACAGCGTCCTGCTGTTACTTGCTTTTTGGGAAGTGAGRGTGTATTTTTCATGAAGCTGAAATCTAATCCTGTTTTTTGGTGATGGTTATGTAGATGGTTGAGTACCTTGTATAGTGTCTAAGTCCTGCTGTGGGATTCAAAATCTGGCTGCTGAAGAATTTTAGTTTGGGCACTCTAGCAGCATTTCAGTTTTTTTATATTKTTATCGAATATTTCTTATTCCTTTTATCACAGGCCTCATTCAATACACTTCATTGCATTATTTCAATAGTTAAAAGCAGACCATTGTTTTGAAAATAGTAATATATTAATGGTATATTATTAGTATAGAAAATAGTAGTGGTCTAATGTTCTAACATTTTAATACATTTTAATAAATTTTTTTTCTAAACATTCCATCTATCAACACTCATTAATTTTTATTATTTTAGAAACAAGACCAATGCAGAATCCCATGCTCATATACAGTGTTTCCTTAAATTAACATGCATTGCCATTTAAAAATATTTTTTTGGTTATTTAGATACAGTCTTAAAACATAAAACCTCTTTAAAGTTTTTTGCCTACATGGTAAAAGTTAGCGTATTCAGGTTGAACTTAAATATTAAAATCCAAAGTTGACTAGTTGTCATAATGCAATTTGCACTTCTGCAAAATTTGGATCTTCATGAACATCTCAACTTGTTCACTGCTTAAAGGGTATCCATTCCTTGTTTGTACAAATTTCGTATTATCCACACCAAGGTTATTTAACTTCTATTAAATGTGAAAATACTGTGTTGTTATTATCAGCTGTATTCTTTATCCATAATCATTGTAAGCAGGTAGAGATATTGCGTGGAATGCAGCAGACATTCTCTTTCAAGCCACGTTATTGTGGTGATGTAAGATGTCCATGATTTCTGCAGAAACTCCAAAATTCTTGAGGGAAGATGAAGGGGAAGTTAATCTTAATATTTTTTTTTTCAAAGTTTTAATTGTGTGGAAATTGAGGTGGATGTTTGTTGCAAGRAAATGGGGCATCAGTTAATGAATGTGTTAATGATAATGCTTGGGGGATATGTTTTTCAAGCTGCATTGATTTAATATGTTGATGATAAWTGGAACGATCCAGACTAAAATGTAGATAGAGGTGTTTTCCAGCCTTAGGAAACAGCAGTTCTTTACACAGTGGTTAGAACCTGAATCCACAAACATAATAGAGATGCTTTTCTCCTATTGAAACACAGAACAAAGCAATTWAATTGGTGGGTTTCGGTCCGGAGTGTTTTTTTTTTTTTCCCCAGGTTTTAGATATCTGAAATGTGGGATGATTTGAATTTTCCAAATTAGTTCCTTAAGTGAGATTATGATGCWGAGACATTTTGAAGAATTCCACTAAGGAAAATCAAGTTTATATGAAAGGCTTTTGGAAGCCATGGGGATAGGGCTGGATATTTTGAGATTGAAAGGTATCTAGGACCACCCTCAAGCCCACTCAAAGACCTGTCCCTAGTTTTTGTCTTTCACTGTGGTTTGCTTAACAGCTTTCAAGTCACCACCTGAGAGAAAAGCTTTTTTAGAGTGATCTGATTAAGCTGTTCTCTTCAGTTGTGAACTTTAAAGCAATTTGTAATTGCAGGTTCCAATTGTCTCATCTTGCAAGTACCAGCCCTCATTTCTTTTAGCTGCAGAAGTGGGGAAACATCAGACTTTGTAAGCTGTACGAAGTTTTCTGGTAAGGGAGGGAAGGAAGCAGGCAAAATGAAGATGGTCATAGGAAATGGTCAGGAACCTATGTTAGAACATCTCTGTATTTGTGCTGTGGTTATTTATGTTCCATCTCTCTYAAGACTATTAAGGAACTAGAAACAAAATTAGTATTTGTGGTTTTGTGACTTCAATAAAGGATAGAGTGGGAAACAATTAAAGCAGTAAGTAAATAAATAATGGTTTTTAYTCTTCTGTCAACCGTACTATGGGTGTTCCAGTGAAGTATCTRGTGTGCCATATCCTAACAATGCTACTTATTAGCAAATTCCTAAGGTCTGTGAAAAGGCTAGAAAGCTGTTTTAGGCCTTGTAAATCCTCTCCATTACTTTGAAACTTTTGGGGYTGATGGAAAGACTGTGGCTTCTGATACTGCTGCTCTGTGTTGAGATTGCTATGTTATTTATTTATTTATAAGTGGCGTGTTGCATTTTGCCAGGACCTTGTGTAATGAGTTTTCCTGTGTATTGAGGCTTGGAAGTAATTTTTTTAAAGTTTGTAGTTAGCATGTTGGTGTTTCTTTGTACCTTATATGTAGTATATGTGCAGAAACCATTTATGAGCATGGGTAGCATATAGTGGTAAACAAGATTATAAAATGTCTAAGGTGTTGARTTTGTTGTGGTTTGTTTTGGGGATTTTTAGTTCTTAGAAGCTACTATCTGAATGGTTTCAGAAAGGGCAACAATGTAAAACTATAATTATTCCAAGAAGGATCTCTTGAAGTAATGGTTACATTGGAGTGGTAAGAAGATTACATTACCACTGGTCACACAATGCTCATTTTGTATRAAAACCAGCTGTGTGTTTTGGTACTGTCTTAGGGTGTAGAAGTGGAAATAAATCACTGGAATAAAATGGATTGCTACATGAGGGCTGACYTTCAGTACCCAGTGCTGCCCTGAACATAATTTTGTTGGTTATCCTATGTGTGCAGGGAATTTGGAGAGTTCCTRTGTATGGATTCCATGGACTCATGCCTAGGGATCCTCTGCAGTAAAAATGCTTTCCGTTTTATCTGATGCCTCAGAAGACCCACGCTTATTTTCTGTCTTTGATTCACTTAAGATTTATTGGCCCAACAGTTTAACAATTTCAGACCAAACCTTGAATTTTAGCACTTTGTTTTSATGATGGTGTGTGAAAGTGTATGGAAACTGTTGCATGGGAAAATACTTTGCACTCAGTCTTTAGAAAACATAAAAATGCCTGCTCTTGACCTTATTTTGGGGAGGAATTTCATATTTCTGGCTATTTTTTAAGTTGATACCATGGGCTATAGTTGTTTCATCCATGAGGCATTATGCATATGCAGCCTGAATGTGGTTTGTAAGAAATTGCATAGCAGCATGCTTGGTAAGGAGCTATTGGTTGGAATAACCAAGTGCTTAGGAAAAGGTGATTGACAGCAACACTTGGCTGGTCATGTGTAACTAAACTCGCAGAATTCATGTTTCCCTTTCCGAGGGAGCGCTGCTTCACGAGTACGTTGTCATTGAACACCTCAGGTGCTGTTTTGTTGCGTGGATTTGCGCGGAGCCAGCAGCTGCCGGCGCTGGTGGTGCTGTAGTGCAGCGAAKGTGCCACGAGGTGGCTCAACAATCAAACACCTCGAGAGCCTTAAGCAGCGCTCCCTTCCCGGTCAGCGCTGCGCTGCGGGATCAGAACCCCCGGGAAAGCGCTGCAACCTGCGGCACCGAGCTTCCAGCAATACGTGCTGACTTCAGAGCATCGCTGTACTGCGCGCTGTAAGAACAGCAAGGTGTCCTCCACTTATGCTCGTGTGATGCTGTGGTGGGTTTGTATTTCGGTCAAACTTTTTGCAATTGGTTCGTCTGGAGGTGGTTTCTTGCTTGCTTTTGAAACTTTTATGGAACTTCATGCTTCAGGCCTTCAAAGTAGAGGCTGGCTTGCTCTTTGTAGGGAGAGAAAATGTAAGTAAKAGTACTATATTCACACTGAAAGGTGAACTCTTTCCAAAAAAAATTAAAGTGAAAATGGCCATGCAGCTGCAGAAAGAAACATGGGATCCTTATCTTTTTAGTATGACTGGGACCAAAAAGTAACTATAAAAGTGTCACCTTGTTTTGAAATAGAAATGGGAAATGCTTAGAGAACAAGATGATCTTTCAGCCCWCATAATTTCCATTTGGACTTAGTAAAATGTATTTTTAATTTTAGTTTAGATGCCAGTAGGAATGCTAAAACAGAAGGGGCAGTGGTACCTGAGCTAGAATGGAAGTAGGTTCATCACCTGTTGATAACAGCTAATGCTTCCTAATGCTGCTAGTGTGGGATAGGGGAAGGGAGGTTTCCCACCAAGGTGGCAAAGAGAGGATTCTGAAGATTCAGGGAAGAATRAATATTTCCATCATTAAGATACAGATCATATGAATCTTGTGAAAATGTGCACCTATGGTCAGGAGTCCTGGGTTTCGTTATCTCTGCTGCTTCTTCATGTTATGACCACATCTTGTCAGTATGGAGGTAGTAAGTACATGATGATCTGACTTTCACCAGCCAATGATGTTTCTGGCACTGGGAATGCAGGACAGAACAAGCTGAAAAAGATGGGTATCATGCAATTACCCCCCTAAATCTTGAACTGTTCTGATCTGTAGTTGTTTTTTTAGACTTCACAGCTGGGAGAAAATTTAAGTTTTTCAAGTAGCTGTGCAAAATAAAGATGCAGTTATGACTTATATCAACTATCATATTAAGGACTAAAACTCACGTGGTTTAAATTGTGAAGAAARAAGGAACAGCAAAGGCACCTTGGATATGGAAATGCTGTGCTGTCACTCTAATATAAGCTGATGATGGTCATGTTTCATAAATCACACCTACAAAGACATGCTTAGAAGTGGAGTCAGAAACAAGCATTTACTAATATTTTTAAATTCCAGTGCTGAATGAACATGTAAAGTATATTTGGAGGAGTTCACCCACCAGTAATTAGAAGTATTTTTAAAGAGAAGTCTTCCTGCAGTAGTCAGTCATTGAAGTATGATGACGTTCACCCCAATCTTCTAGTTTAATTTGTTGTCTGGAAATAAATCATAAAGTTTTGAAACTATAAAAATATTAAAAAATACACAGCAGGCAGCTGGATCCACGTGGCCCTGGAACAGCTTGCTGGCAGGTTGCTGTGGTACGTGCAACCTGGCGGCTCRGGGTGGCTCAGCACAACAGTCCCTTGCAAAGCACGTTAGAGCAGTCTTTTCCTCCCATCGGTAAGATTTTGTCCAGGGCAGTGCCTGCATTTAAAGAATGGTTCTGGTCCCTCAGCTGAATGCAGGCTGTACAAATTGTTTTGGCACTGATGTTACAATGGTCAAGAAACAGGTCCTAGAGGAACTGGAAGCTGAAGCAGTTTAGAAGAATTGGAGCTCTTGAGGTGGAGCTTGTTTGGTTACACATGGATGTTTGCCCTTGTAAGAGACAAGTTAAAAGATCTCCTGTTTCAGATCAATGTTAAGGAGGGATCTGGGATGCTTAGTGCTACCTTCTTATGAATAAGCGAAACCTCAGGAAGGGAAATCTGGCAAATACCAGGCTGTATCACGGCTGTTTTGTCCTGAGATCTTCACTTTTGGACTAGCAGGGATTTTTTTTTCTTTCACAGCAATGTCCTGTTTTAATTTCCCGACCAAAGGATCTTTGCTGGAAGCAGGACCATGGTAAAAGAAAGAGGAAGTGCCGTGTCTAGACTAAACCACAGCTCTTCCTTGTCTGACGTGGCCAGTTCTACCCAACCCAAACCTGTAATGAAGGTACTGGTGGGACAGTTAAAGCTATTTTAAATGCCCACTCAGGATGCAGGCAAGAAAGTCAAGTCTCCTKCTTGTCCCCATGTAACCATGTTTGTCCCACAGATGAATGGGTCTTGTGTTGTTTGCCCAGGCATGGGCAAAATACAGACTCTAATTGGGGTGAACGGAAGGTGACTCTCAATGTAAGTTTACACACTGGGCTACAAGCTTCAGCTGAAACRTATCAATGGTAAATGGTTTTATATCTGAGTCTGATATGGGAGAAAGCATTTAATTCCCCACCCTTCCAAAATAAAGTCTCTTCAGCTGCAAATTGCTTGGCATTGGTAGTGGTTACACAAAGCCACAAATAGCTATTCTTTCCTATTACAATACTTAACAACGAGCTCTAATATGGCTTTAATTCCATATAACATAAATGAAAAATTCTTCCTTCTCTTCTACTTCCTCCTTCCCATTTTTTTCCCCCTCTTCTGATTAGTAGCTGCTATGGTAGCTGCTATGGTGCTATCTTTGGGCAGACTCCTGCTAGTCAGGCTTGAAATTCATTACAGGATTAGTCAAGAACATAAATTAGATTAATGTATCACTTCAATTCCTTGATTGGCAGTGTATCAATATATTCCTTTATYATTGCCTGAAGGTTTTGGATGCACAACATGTCTGGGTCTTTGAAACCAATAAGAAGACTTATGTGCTTTCAGTGAATCAGTTTTTCTAAGAAAAAGTCACACAATCAGAACTTAAAACTTAAAAAAGCAAATAGTTTAAAAATTCCTGACTTGTAAGCATGCCAGAATATACACCTGAAGGCCACTGGATCTTCAAGTAGAAGGCAGAAATGTTGTGGTGGCAAAAGACCACCACAACTGACAGACATTAATGGGCCGATAAACAAAGGATGACTGGAGATTTTTTGTGCCATTTATGAACAAATGTCTTGAATCCATGAATATAGTGTCAATCTGTTTCAGTGCCTTTATTGAYTGTGCTTTAATTTCAAATGAAAACATGCTCTTATTCTCACATTTAAACAAGGCGTGAGTCTATTTTTAGTACCACTATCAGTCCTTTTTTGTGATAAGATATGAATATATGTAAATGTTTGGGCATATATTTATACATACACTGTTTAACTTTCTTTTTTTTAATGAAGGAAAAACTGGAATGTACTAGGGCCAGGAGGTGGTGGGGTTTATAAGGTGTGCCTAGTTTGTGTGCCAACTCCTGGAATGAGAAAGGAAATGCTTGAAGTCGTCTGGCAAGTGTTTTAAAATTACTTCATTTTTTTTTTCCTTAACCACAGAGCCTCATACTTGTGTTCTGTGTTATAATTGCCTTTTTCTTTCTCTGTTTTGTAAGAGAAAATTTTAAAAAAAATGCATCTCATGCTCAGGCAACTGCTTAATCATACCTTTCTGCCTTGTTATGGAAACCTGAAATGTTTTGCCTCTGGTGAAGTAACTTTTTTTTTTTTCTCCTTAGACTGAAGACCAAGAAAGGTGACAGGAATGGTTGGAATCTACTTTCTTCTAAAACTGAAATAGTCCTATTTTGGATTTTAGTTTATTTTGTATCAGATCAGACTGGTTTTTTGTAGCTAAAAGTTTTGATAGGTTCAAATCTCATGTAAGTGTGGCATGTTCTTTTGCAAGTATGCAGGAAGGAATATTTTCCAGCCTCTACTCTGTCTGCTAAAGGAAAACAAGTCTTTTGGCAAAAAGAGAAAGGAAAAACTGGCATTTAAAAGAGCCAGTATTAAAATTATGAGACTTGAAAGGATGCTGTAGGAAAAGCTGGAGTGAGGGAGGGAATGGGGATTCCCCTTCCCCTCCYACAAGGAAACAATCACTGTTTATTTAATGCTAAAGGTGTTTMTCRTTTYAGATAAGCAGGTTCACATTAGAGCYCTGGCAGGAAAATCTGGCTGATTCACATGCGTTGCTTCTGTTTTGTACAATATAAACGTGTATCACTACTATCATATGTCTACAGTCGAATAATTGATGTCTGTAATCATCTTGCTTGAGTACAAGGTCTCCCTACAAACTAGCTTGTTTCCATGTTTCCTTGGAAGTATTTATCACTTGATAAATATTTATGGTGTATGAKCTGATGCAGTAGAGTTACATTGTGTTACACCATCCTTTTCCAGCTGGATGGATAGTGCTCTGAACTTGTGCCCTTTTACTTGTGTGTGTTTAAAATACAGAAAAATATTGATACTTTGCTGATTGAAAATGCTATAGATTTGTCAGCCTTACAAATAAATATGTTTTGCTTTACTSTTCATGGTTATAAGATACACAAAAAAACATATGAAGTAGAGATTTCTGTGCCAAGAACTAGAAGTAACCAAGCTTCAGGTTTGACATGGATGGCTTTGCCATTTTTGTCTTGTTTGTGTTGTGGTTTACTTTGGTTTGGGTTTGTTTTTTTGGGTTGTTTGTTTTTAATGAAATGTTTTTTAAAAAAACTTTCATCCATTTTTCTCCATCCTCTGTGCCCACCAATTTTATTAAGCTTTGAGTCAGCCTTTAAATGTTACCTGGGGCCCTGACACATCTTGCAGGTGGCATTCTACTCACAAATACCGTTAGTCTTGGAGAACAGATTCTTGGTGTTCGTGCTTTTCATTCTCAGCACAAGACTGGAAGAGAGGGTAAGGAATCTAACCTAGTCTGGGAATAAAATATGGGAAATGCTGTAATTTTGACAGTTYGTCTTCAAACTTGTAATCCTACTTAACTGACTTTGAGGAAAAAAATAAAAATCTCATTGATATTAGGGGATTGGCATGTTACAGTTACTTTTTTTTTCTGGTCTGTGTGGGTTTTGGTAGGATGGCTTTTTTTGTGGTTGAGACATGAAACAATATCAAATGGATTTTGATTTAGCTCTTTCTACTYTTCAACTACAAGGAAATATCATATGGATATATTTTTTTTCTGGCATCTCTTATTGATGTGTACATATAATTTTAAGTCTTCTGTACTCACATAAGAATTCTRACTCAGGAGGGATAGGAATTGCAGGTTTGAGTGCCTGTAAAGTGGTCACATGAACACTTATGCTTGTGGAGAGAAAGGAGGGACTTCATAACAGATGGAGTAATTATGTAATGACCTTCATCCTGTAGGAACTGGAAAATAGTCCTCTACTTTGCTTTAGCTAAAGCTATAGGGAAAGGTTTTCTTTTCTCCTGAAGCTCTAGAGAGTAGTGTAATGTTGGGTGAGGTTTGCTGATGCTGTCGATAAACCTTTTTGTTGTCTGAAGCTGCGGATGAAGCGTAAGAATTGTGTGGCTACAGCAGATTTTTTTTTTTACAAGTTATGCTTTCTGTGATCTGTACATTCCAAAATAAACTGGAAAATTATTCATTCAGCAGTGCCTAATGTGGCCATAGCAATGTCAGTACTTTGTCTTACAGTCAYAGGAAGAATTTGAGGAAATACATTCATTTAAAGAGCATGAGAAGATGGAAGGGAAAAGAGGGTGCAAGGCAGCTGTTTTTGTGTGCCTTTCCAGAGCTGGTGCCCTTAATGCAACAACCTGCAACTTGAGAGAGCTTGAATCTCTGGSCTATGTGGCTTCTCCCATTCTTTTMATGCAGAAATATRGTTTCAGCTGCTTTAGAGTTTTCTCATTTAGAAACAAAAATTCAGGGTGGCTTTCACTGACATTACAGATTTCTATTGATAGTCTTCTCTCAAAATGTCTTTGCAGCTGTAACCCATSTTTTGCTGGTTTCTAGCCACATCTGGGCAGTCTCTACCTTTTGGGTTTTTCTTCCCCTTTGCYCTTCCCATTCTGTGAAGTAGGTCAGTTTTCTGGTGCTCCTCTGGATGCCTTTTGACGGCCTCAGCCCATGCAATTTTGAAGGGCCAGCTCTTGGGCTGTGTGTGTGCCATGTGGTGGATGCATTTTAACTCTTCCCAGAAGAAGCTTCACTTGCATTACTGCTTGCAGAAAAGAATCAACAGCACAGAATAAACTTAGCTGAAACTAAGCTAAACTTCCATCCCTGCCAAGTACCCACTCAAACTTTAAGGTGTCTTTTCTTACTGTAACGCTTTCTTCGCCCATTGGGGCTGGATGAAAAATAGCAACTTTGTTAGTGCTACCTTGGGTACACCTATTCTCAGCAGGAGGGTTGGAGGGGTGGGGAAATTTTCCTATTTTCTAATTTGAGTTGACAAATGTGCCTGATTCCTTCCCAYCTCACCTCATTCATTAAGGGAAAGCAAAATATTTGCTTGCTGTCATAAACCCAGCCACCACCACTTGGRCTCCCTCCTCACTGGTGGGTTTGAGCCTTTCCTCCCTCATGAACTCTGACTCAAGCCCAGTTCTCATCACCTTGCAGTGTGCTGCATCTGAAAAGATGAGGCATAAAGCTATAGTAAAATAAAATGCTGTCAAGAAGCATGGCTGGCAGTGAATTTTTAAATACAGCAACTATTTTAAGCCTAGTAATTAAGGTTGCAAATATTGCAGGTGAATTTATGAAGTCTTTTTACCTGAAAATCTTTCTAAGGATTTGCTATCTCACTTTTTAAAATTTGCTCTGATCTACCAAATCTGATACTAGTGACTGTGAGTCACTGAGGTATTGGTTGTTTTGTTTTGAAGCATATGAGTATGTTCTTGGTGTTTCATTGTAACTCAACCTCTGGTCACTTAAAAGTRAAGTGTTTCAGCTTTCTTATTGAATAGAAACACATTTAAAAGAAGATATTAATCTGCTKATGTGTTTGAGAATTATAGTTCTCACATTACTGTTCAGTGAAAACTGTTATATAATTGYGTATTAATTTTATTTTGCTTTATGAGATGAGTGTGCTTACTTTAGCATCTTCATCTTGGTGAAAACTTAACTAGTAATATTTATATTAGTATTTTATCAAGACATGAGGTCAGTAGTTTTGGAAACAATCCCTTTCTTTGTCAAACATGTTCTTTTATGTACAGATAAAAATAATTTGGTACATATGTTTCTTTAGTAAGACCTAAGTTTCTTAATTAAATGCATTTTTTTGGCTTTGCAAGACACMGGTACATTTAAATTTCCATCTAAAGCTGTGTCTACAATCTGCATTTAGTTTTCTGGAAGCTATTTTCTGGAAGCTGCTGCTGAGTATTTTTCTTTTGAATATTGTTTGCATGCACCTTCAAAGCAGTCTGATGGTTTAACTAAATTTCATCAAGATAAACTAGCARTTTAGCAGATTAAGAGTTATGCTAGTGCCGGCTTCCACTTTTCATATTCAAACAATGACTACTGTGTGAGCTGCAGCTCTTTTTTTTGCTCCTCTCTTTTTATTCCAATTCCAGTGGGRAGATATGCTTTATACCATTCGTAGAATAGTTGTAATATTTAGGATTAGCAACATGGAAGTGATTTGCAAGCTTATGTTCTCAAGTGTTTCAACAGTAAACTCATTGGAAGAAAATGGTTTTTGTTTTGCCTTCTTAAAGGATAGCTCAGCTTATTTCATTAACTTGTAAGTGCTGAAAATTTTGCTCTGATAAAGAAGTTTTGAAACKGGCTGGAAAACAAGTTTAAAGGGAGGGGAGGAAAAATCAAACCATTTTTGTGGTTAAACCTTTTGCATGGCAGTAGGCGTAAAGTTATAGAGAGTCTTTTCTGGAGCTAAACAGATACTATTAATTACTAATGGTTAGGAAATAATTGTGCTAATTAGATTTCCCCAATATTAGYTTTTTAGGACATACCAAGCTTTGTCTGACGGAAAAAACAATATAGAGCAAGAAAGTTGGATGGTGTGAGAAATTCCAGTCTGTGAACTGGAATTTTAAGGAGCTCTGAAAGGAAAATAATGAAGAATCAATTTCCTCTGGGGTGGAAGCTGAAGCTTCTTTATWGGATGAGTTGGTATGTTTGCATTAGCTATTTTAATGCAACAGGCCAAAATTTTGTTCAATAGACTACTCTTAATGGCCAAGAGCAGAATTGTAAATTATATTAAATTCCCTTCAGAAGGACTTGTTTAATACCCCAGAGTAGCTGCTGCATCAGAGCGTTACGCGCACTGCACTGGTGTACGGCTAAAGCAATTCAGTCATTAGTTTTTTCAAACACTCCATAGAGAAAGCAACTCTTGCCTAACAGATAAACCTTTTAGAACATGTGCCTAATAAGAACATTAAAATTTGAGATTTAGTTGATGTCTGTGCTAACAATAGTAATTACTATGGATGCAGACTGTATTCTAAAGATGATCGTGCAGGTGGTTGAAAGAACTGTAAATTTTCTTGCAGGACCTGTAAGAGGATTTGTACTTAAGTGATCCTAATCGGTAATCTAAATTGAATGCTAAAGAAAAGAAAAATAAAAAGACCTGGCATGCCTAGCTTGCAGATTTCCAACATTTTTTGCCAAGAGATGGTGTGTTTGGCAGCTTCTGTGTGTTAACCTTTAGTCTGATATACAGTGAGATTAAATGCCATTGTCATTATAATTTTGACTTTTTGTGGGAAATTAAACCCCCAAAATGCAGAAGTCTCTAATGATGCTATCTGAAGTCTATGGATGGAGACCTCTTTCATCCTGCTGCTGCTTTTTGCCTTTCCAAAGCATGAAAGCTTTGTGGGATTAACGTGGCTGCCAGTTTTGTGAATTGAGTCCTAGGTGCCTGCGGTGCATTGGTCAGGGCAGCACTAACCCTGATTAAACTATTCCTGCCATTGCTGCCTGTGAAAGTGAACAGGGAATCTGTACTGAASCTTATAGCTTGGGGAACAGGGTTGAAAGTAAAATGTGAAAATGCAGAAGTTTCCTCCTTCATTGTTGTTCCCCTCTTCTGGGAAAATCTTGACGTTTTTCAGCGAGTTCTGTACCTTTGGATTAAAAAGGAGTAGCTGGAAATGGATTTGATATCTGCTTGATACGTTTTCTCAGTTAGGATGATTATTTTGCAATTAATGATTTCAAACTTATTTCATGTTCTAGTGCACCATGCAAACTTGTTTTGAACCAAGAAATGGGGAGTGGAAGTTGAAAATGTTGGAGCTCACTTAGTGGTTTACCCCTTGTTTTAAGGGGTCAGTATTTGGAACCCTGACATGTGAAAGACAAAAAGGTTTGGAAAGAAAAGGAAGATACTAGTGRCTTAGAGCCTGTGAATCTTTCTATGTGTTAAAAAAAGAATAAGATGTGCTGGTTTTGGATCCCCCTTTCCCTTTGTGATTTGAAGTCCTATAGAGTCTTGTTGACTTTGTTTARGGCTAACAGCAAAAAAGCCCAAATTATTCATTGCAATTCAAATTTGATGTAATAATAACTAGAATGTTTTGTAGGGTTTTTTTTTGGTTTTTTTTTTTTTCCACTTACTCCACTGACAACTCATTTTTATGACGGATTGTCCTCAGTGTGGTATTTTGATTCAAAAGCCGATGGTATTGCATAGGTTTTCATAATTAAGGAAAAAAAAACCCAAAAAAAACCCCTACACAACAAAATCCCAGACCTGTTTACTATGAGACCAGTCTCAGCTGTCAGTCTGGGTTCAGGTAGGTTGACCTGTCAGTCTTCAGAAGAAGAGGTTTTCTTTTAAATGCTGTTGTTTGCCAGTAACATCCAGAAGGAGCTGTGGGCCCCTTGTCACTGGTTTCTAACTCAAGCCATCYACCCAGCTTTTAATTATTGTGACCTACAAACTGTGGAAGTGCAGCCCTCTTTGGAATCAATACAATATTTTTATTTCCTTGATTGATTGCCAAGTTAGTGAAAAGTTTTTGCRCCAACTTAGAGCTCCTTTGTTCCTCTGGTTTTCCTGGAGTTTCAGAGCAGAACCRTACCAGGGTTTTCAGACTTGTTTTTTGTGCAAGTTTGATTTCTTTATATGTATATACATGCCAGCAGAAACAACTGTTTAGAAAAGGTGCCAGTGTAATTAATTTACAGCAAAGTGATGGTGTATAAGTTCTCCTGCAGAATCTCAGTATTTCAGTTGTGGTGGGGGAAGAGGGAGTTAGTCTGGTTTCTCCAACATCTGTTGTGTATTTTATATTTGCAGGTGTGAGAAGATGTCTACAAGAGAGTGGCTTAGCTGATGTCATTATTTTAAAGTTATTTTTTATTAAAGTGAGTGTTAAYTTACAGCTGAACTTTGACTTGCACATTGTTTCTCTGTAATTTCTAACAGTGACTGAAAGATTGTTATATTGTRCCAAAACCAAAAGTGTCACATCAAGTTGTAGCCAAATATTTTCGGCTCTGGGGACACTTTGGTGAAGAATTGCTGTTTCTCRTGATCTAGTGGTACCTTTTCCAGCCTGCAGTCTACCACTGGTGAAGGAAAGAAGCTTAAAAAAATACAAACACCAAAAACCAAACCAACCAAACAGCCACACAAATGCTCTTCAGATGAGATTAAGGAAGAGGGGCTGGCTGACTACSTGCAGATGAATCATCAGGTTGGTGAATTATTCTGTTAATCCTGAGTATAAAGATGAGAATTAACTGTAGAACACTATGAAGGTGACTGGTTAAATTGGAATCTTGAAGAAAGTTTCCCTCCTTTCAGAATGGAACAATGTGGCCTTCATATGCATCTTAAAAATGRTAACACCTGTTTTTAATGCAGTGGATCATCTGGGAAGTGTTTTAGGGTGTCTGTGATCTGACATTGGTTCTTAAGTCTTTTAGTCTCCATGGTATGTGAGATAATTTTTGTCAAGTCTATTCAAGTTTTAAAATAGACTAGTGACTTCAGGTGTTTTGTTGAAAGCTTTGCAGGAAGGTACTTGCAGCCTCTTCAGACCTGTCAAACTGTGCAGTACCCTGTAGTTCTGTCCCTGAATCTTGGTGATGGCCATGATAACCAAGGCTGGGCACTTGTGGTRTTGTATTTTACTTCTGGGTTATTTTGGAGGTGGAACACTATGTCTGTATAAATAATTTGACTTACAATGGTACTGGAGGATTCAGTGTTATGCTAGTATCACATTATACTTTGAAATACAAAGGAAAGACTTGATTACTTTATCTGAAAGTAATTTTTTTTGTTTGGACTGTTAACCTCCTGTGACTAAGTCTTTGGTCTTAAGACTTCCTCTAATCTGAAGGATTGTATTACTTCAGCTAGAAGGAGAAAGACACATTTATTATCCTGAACAGAAATGTTTCTGAGGAAGTACTTAGTACTGTCCTCATGTTAGCTATTATTGCTGGTAAACATAAAAAAATTACTTTCCTTCAGTGTGAATGATTGTACTTGTGTTTACTGTGTGACTCTTAGTTAGTTCATAAGGCTTGGGGATAAAAGCCTTTTTGTATGCTGTTAAAATCAAAGCACAGGTTCCCTTCCTTTTGTGCAATGTATGAAAAGTGAAATGAAACTGAATAGTTCATACCACAACATTTTTACCCCTGATAATTCACTATGAAGTATTTCACAACTCTTTCTATGTGCACAAAATAGGACATTCTAAAGCCTGAAGAATTAGAACATTTCTAAAAATAAGGCATTCCTGTTCAGCCTCTAGCATACTTGTACTTCTCTCTGTTCCTTGTCCCCTTTTACTCATAATTTGCAGCCTTACAATGTGTGATAAGCGAGGTTCTTTACAATTTTATTTTTACTGGCATAAGAAATGTAGTACACCATAACATATAGAGCTATAGAGATATATAAATTCTAGCTGCCTATTTTTGTAAAGTATTCCCAATTTGTGGGCAATTTGCTTATAAGAGAGTTAAAAGAAGTTTCTTCTCTTGAGAAATAATGATGAAAACCCTCTGAAAATGTTGCAATATTTCTGTTTTGGCTTGGATTCCAGAWGGAGAAAAGAAGTAGGGAGGATTGCTTTAGACAGAAAGCTTCATTTTTTAGCCTAGTTATTGTGTGTCTGATGATACCAAGAGGAAATAATTTTATAAGGGAGAAGGCCAGAAAAAGAAGTGTTGGATGCAATAGAATGTCTTGCCAGCTGTTCCTCAATGTACAAGGTTTCTTTCTGAGCCTTTCAGCTGCTACAGTACTGTTCCCTGAGTTGGTTACCCTGCAGGCCTGTCTCTGTTTTCATCTCTCTCTGTAATATGTTACTAATATCAGTAAAAATCTTCCATTAAAATAATGAATTGATTGAAAATGGTTCTGCAGAACAAAATTCATAGATCAGTTAACTGAATGAGCCACGGTCTGTGGATTTGATAGAGGCTGATAAGGCTTATGTTACCTTAATTAGGTCTTCATTTTTCCATCAAGCTTTTCTTCTGTATTTCAGCAAACCTGTTCAATTCAAGATGGATTCGTGCAGCCACCACATTGTTTCCAGCAATCTTAACATCAGTATTTTCATTCTTGTTCAGTATAACAATATTTGAATGTGCCACTTATCAATATTTCTGCAATTAAAAAACCTTTCCATTTTTTCTTCTTCTTGACAAGATAAGTTTGCCTAAGAATTTCTGCTGGAACTTGTATCCATGTTTTAGTCAGTTTTCATTCCTGATGCCTGCTTTCAGGCCTGTTTGGATAGTTGCTATAGTATTTTATAAGCAACAATATGCATAGTCATTCATCTTATGCTTTGGCAAAAAAAGCCTTSAAGCCAAGTTCAAGTTGATTGGATGAGATCAAACAAAAATAATGCCAGAGGCAAAAGTTAAGGGCCCAAAGGAYTGTTATTTGCATGCTTTAAACTAGGAGGGACAACGCAACTAAATCTCTACCTCTTGTTACACAACATTTTTAGAGTTTTGGTCCTTTCCAGCAGAATGACACCAAAATTGTGGAAACTACGTTGCAATTTTCACTTTAACTGCACAGCATCAAGAAGAATAATTTGTTTTATTTAGCATTGCTATGCATTATAAGGTAAGAAAGACAATTTCTTTTAGTGTCTTGCAGTACTAGTTTAGCCAGTTGTACTGTAGGATGCATTTTTATTAGCATTTTCCTCAACCTGTGAATGAACTTAGTCAGAGTAAAGAACTATATTAGAAAAATGCTCTGAACCTTGTTATTAATTTCTAAGACTTTAGAAGATGTAGAGTTGGAGAAGATTGTAAAATAGAGTGCATAAAATATAGGTGTTCTGTTTGTTTTTCCTGGAGACATCTGGGACAGCSAGTCCGTGTTCCTGAGCACCTTCTACAAAAAGTCATTAGGGTCACGGAGCTTCAGCCTAGTGAATTTCTCCCAATTTGATGTGAAAATTTAAATAAAGTGAGTGTTTACAAATTGCTAACTTCCCTGAAAGGGGGAAGGAAGCAGCATGATACTATGCAATCATTGTGATTCTGCATCAGTGAAGCTTAGAGCAATTAAGCCATCGAGGGCATGGGGTGATCCAGTGGGGAATATACCCACTTCCATGTGTCCTTAATGGAAAACTTAATTGTCATAGATTGGAAAGGCATGTGAGTTCATGCATGAAATGTTTGTGCTCAAATGATTCCTGATGGTCTTCAAGAGCTAGTGGTGAGCCTAGCTACTGCTTTTGCCTAAACAAACTAATAAGAWGACTGGTTTTTGCAAGATTACATGAAATACTCTTTACTTGATGGGATATGATCATCTTCAATGTASTGTATGTATGTTAGCATGGTTGCATGGAGAGAAAAAGAAAAGCTTGGCATCCTTRTAGTATGAAATTCAGTAAGAGTAAGCAAATAGGTATCTGCCATCTGCATCTTTGGGGATTTGTTTTGACAATACTTGTGGGAACCCATAGCACTTGCTATCTAAATAGATCAGCACAGCAATTTTCACTACAACTGACAATTTTGATTTTCCTGCATGTCAGCTGGAGTGTAAYAAGCTCAATCTTTGCTGGTCCCATCTCAGCAATTTTTGAGAATTTTTTATTACAGTTCAGCAGGATGAACACCCCTCTGTTCACTCCCTGGCTGGGACCCCTGCTGTTCACCTTCTGATCCAAATTTTAGTCACTTGATGGCTGAATACCAGGCTGAGGTTGTCCTACAGAAGTACWTGAGAAAACCTGGAAGTGTTTTGTTTGAAGTTGGACATTCCTTCATATAAATCTTTGTCTTGAGTAAAACAAATATCCGGGGGAGAAAAAGGAATGTTCTGCACATGTATCTAGAACTGTTATATGGTTTAGGAAAAAAAAAAAAAAACAAACTTTAGAGAACATCTAGAATATTTTGTTTCCCTCGCAGATGWTCCAGATACACACAGAATGCTTAATTTACAATGTGTAGGTATCCTGCTGAAAGAAACAGCTTTGCACTAGCGAGCATCCTTTGAGCCCATTGRTTTGCCAGGTTCTTGGAGAAACAAAGCCATATTGACAAACAAGATGTGCTAGCACGAAGCCACAGTTTTTCTCTGGAAGTCTGCCATGAGAGCAGTGTGTGTATGGCTGGAAGACTGCCTATGTCTGTGGAAGGTCTGTACACAGCAGATGGCACAGATTACTACAGCATTAATCACAACTCTGAGTGAATGAGACATAGTGCTGTGTGTCAGGCAGCACGACTGACCTCTGGGTGGAACAGGGAGGGGTGTGAAGCCGTGATGCCTTAGATCATAAAGGTGGAGTTTTACCATCATCTCACAGCAGTTTGTTGTAGAGCTCTTTGTGAGTTGCAATAAGTCTCATAACTTCCTCCAAAATGCCTGCTGGTGTGATGTCTGGGCAGAGTTTTCTGTGAGGATAGAGTAAAACTGGTTGTATGTGTCTGCTGCTTGCCAGCATGTTCACTAGTACAAGAGCATTCACTAATACTTTGACACCTTGTTCAGTGTATTTCCTGATGCCCCAAATTAATGGTATCAGCTGCTGAAGAGTAAGGGTGCTCATCTGAAGTTTATAAAATCAGGACAAAGGTCCTGTTATGATGCCTCTTCAAGCTTTCTAAATTGCATRTATCCTTTAAGGGGGAGGATGGGAGGGAAATGGATGATGCCCCTTCTCTTGGAATGTGTTGGGAACGAGACAGATGGTTTGATGCAGAGTAGCTTACTTGATGTGCTGATAAAGGGCTGCTCAAATTAGTTTTCCATGTATAATATARTTCAGTATGGAAGCTTCCTTGTCTGTCAACTTGGAGCACATTATAGTGATTCAGTGACAAGTATTTAACAAGATTCTCATTGTATAAGGTGCTGTTTTTGTCTTTATGTGATTAAGGTGTTGGCTTAGCTCAGGTAAAAGCTAGATGGTAGGTCAAATATGAAACCCCGAAGACCATTTCAAATAGCTGTATGGTGGTGTTAAATTTGCAGTTCTTAACAGCATTAAAAGGAGGACCTGTGTACTTCAGTTTAGAAAAACTGTTTATATATACACATCTGATGATCTTCTCCTTGTGTATTGTTCAAAGAAATGGGCTGTTTTGAGTCCCTGTGTTTCTGAAAAYGTGGCCTTCTTACACTTTGATGTCATGTTTACATTGGATTTTTAGAAAAATCAAGAGTTCTCGTACTGTGCCTGCTATGGAAATTTTAAGTGTTTCTTAAAAAAAGATAGGATGTTGCCATTTTAAAGTGCTAGTGATTTTGTAATAAAAAAGGAGGCTACTATTTTCTTCACAGGGCCTTTCTGCAAAAATTGCTGTGGTTATTCAGTYAAAGTGTACCCTTGTGTCCCCTGGCAATTAAAGAATTTATGAATTTCAAAAAAGTAACACTGTGATCCTGTGGTGTTTGGCTTTTGGTAGGAATAAATGTAACAGAGAAGTTTACAAAGTTAGTGACACAGGGAGGTTTCCGTAGAATTTCCTGTAGTTCCTAGGGCWCAAAGCCATTCAAATGAATTGCAAAGAAACCTTGGGATTAGAGGAAATCACTGTGAATATAGACAAAAAAGATTAAAATGTATYCCATGTACTCCATCTCTCCACAGCCTGCAAAGACAGTTACATTTAACTGGTTCAGGTTTTGTGGAATAGCAAATGAAAGAAGCTTGTTTGTGGCAAGGTCTTTAAGATAACCTGTTTTGATGCTTCTTAAAAGCTTGTTCATTAAAATTTTAAAATAGTTCTTCTCTTTTCAGAGGTCTATGCAAAAAAACCCCAAAACCTGCATAATTCATTGGAACAAGACTGATGTGGAAATATTTAAACTGTTTTTTAAGACGTAGAAATGTTTAAACTGTTTAACATTTGCTTTACATTAATCTTGCTCTGTCCTTACCTCAGTTAGGAAGCTGTTCATGAAAGCTACCTTGCTTTCTTTTGATTACTGCACTTGAAGATGATAGAAAGGGTTTCTGCTAAGTCAAACTGCAGGTGGTTTTTAATACTGTATGAATTGAAGGAGTTGGTCACTTTGCTGGTGGTTTTGTGGTAGTTGTCTATTCCAAATCATGCTCCTGACAGAKAGGATAAGCAAATGTGATTGCTCACATTCCCTTTTCTTGTGCCTTTAGACAAGAACCTTGGCAATTAATGAAACTGGGTGGGTTTTTTTCCCCTTTTGAAGCTGACAAGGGAAAGCTCTGAAGTTGGGTACACAAGGCATTGTATGGTATCTGTAAATATAAGGATGACCTTCTACAACCTTCTCTGAAAAAACACTGCATCCTCTTGCTATCACCCAGATAATCCTTATCCTGCTTGGCTTCTTGCCACCAGGAAGCTCAGTCCATGTGGCATCAGAGCCCTTGATTAGCAAGAGAAGCCACGTGGAACAGAGGTATTGGGTCTAATGTCCAATTTTGGTCAATTTATACTTCAGTGTTTTGAACAGGAGTGCAGTTTTTATGTAGTTAAGCATCTTCACTAAGAGTGTTTTTGATTAGATAGGGAGGTAGGCACTATCTGAATACATACATTTGTTCATTCAATAATTTATTACAGAGTTAATGTATATTTACAGTTATACTATAGAACATATATAGTGTATTTAAAAAGAAAAAAAACAAACCCCAAAACCAAATAAATCCCAAACTGTATAAAACAAAACAAAAAAAAAAACCCCTAAACCTAACAAAACCATATTTAATCTTGCTTAAAAATATCCAACCAATGTGAAACTTCTTCTTGACATAAGAAAAAGATTTTGCAAAACATGAAATTCTGGCAAGTGTTACCTTTGAAAAAAATGTGCAT
>NW_026623441.1:295300-338747 GCF_030028575.1 Malurus melanocephalus
GGAGTCTTATAATTTTTTTTTTCCAATTGTTTCAATGAATTAAAGTGTTGCTTTTGAGTACTAAGTACTCAAAATAGTTAACATACCCTTTTTGTGAGGAAGAAGAGCATTGTGTGTACAGTAAACTCTAGAGAACAACTCTTAATAGCTCGTCTGCTAAATTTMTCCCCTGTTACTGTTTCTTCCATTTCTCCTGAACAAAAGGTGTTACAAATAGTTAAGGAAAGAGAGTAAATGAATATGTCGAATTTTGGTCCAAATATTTGTACTTTTCCCAGGTATATAGCTTTGGCATTTCTGTAGGGCTTTTCTCGTTTGCTTGTTTAGAAATTTCAATGACATTTTTCCCTTTCTATTCCACTGCAGAAACTATTAGGATGTTTAATGCTGTGATAGCTTTTTGAGTTCTTTTGGTTTTTATTTTATCCCTTCCTGGTGTAAAGAGAAGTCTGAGCTGCCTGGAGCTCTGGGTGTTGATGTCCACAGTTAGACTAGCTGGTCTATTGGCCACTCTGAATCTACAACTCTGGAAAGTATTAAAGTCCATGTTTTAAAGATCTTTGTCCTTGAAAATTAGGAAATTTGAGAATCTTGAAATGAAAAGTGGAAATTGCGTAAATAAGCAGAGTTCCTGAAAAAAATTTATTTGTGCCTCAGAAGATGCCAGAACAGTAAAAATTGGGCTCAGACCATGCTGATTGGGAGAGGCAATACTGAAGAGAGTTATGACCAGTTGTAGGCAAGTTGTTTACTCCTAGGGCTTGAAATGTCCAGAAGCAAAGTGTTTGCCCACATGATTTGCAGATTGTATCACTGCAGATTTAGTGTTTTTCTTCACCCAAGCAAATATTGCAAAACTGAGAGCTGTTAAAAGTTATAACATAACAAACAAGCATTCCTGACTAGATTTTCAAATTTCTTACTATGCAAACTTCTAAGGAAATAAGAGTTGGGTTACTGTGAGCTGCTTTTCTTCTCCAACTGGAACACGCTTTCTGGTTTTGTGTTTTTCTGTAAACAAACCACATTTCAGACAAAATTGTAATGTTCATATGTAAAGATGAGTACAAAAGAATGAATTAAGAAGCTCTTTCCTGGTCTACGCTCATTTACCTCTCCTTTATTAGGCTTTGATTCATGCAAACAAGACGCAAGTGTGGTGTTTATTTTGTTTTGTCTCGAATAACTGACCTTGCACTCTGTTAGGAAACAATGTCTTGGGCTAAACTTAAAGTAACAAATTCACTCAGTGAGCAGGAGAGGTATAAAGCCTGCTTGAGACATCACTGTGAGACTGGTGCTACGATTAACCTCAACATCTGTATTTGGCTGCTGCAGAAAAGGTTAAAAAAAACCCCAAGTTTCTCTGTCTAGGAGTGAGATGAGTCTATTATTTATGGTAGGATGGTTGTGAGTTCAGGTGGCCTTCCCAAGTTACACTAATAGCCATGTTACTGCTTCTGGTTTTTGATTTTCTACTGTAGGATGCTAAAGGTAAAGATGGCAATCCAAGACTTTGTATTTTTCATCCTGGTGTCACTTCACAGAATTGCTCATTTGCTTAAAACATAAAAAAACAAAGAATTTCTCCCAAACCCAAAACTTCTAAACTTTCTTTTTTTTTACTGTGACAACTCTGACATTTTGAGGTCAAACTTATTCTTTTGTGGGCATAGCCTGCAGCTTACTTTTAGGTTTTCTGGTTTCTGTGCCCTCTGCAACAGATTTTGTATGTTTGGGTTTCCTCTGGGTACTGTTTTGGGTTAGTTTACATTTGTTGCATATTCCCCCGAGGTCATGTAATGGGGCTGTGGGCTTAGTCTGCGTATTCTGAGGGTAGGCAGCTCCAAAATGCTTATAGCTGCTGCTGATTGRAGCTGCTCTTGCTGTTTTGGAAAGSTGAAAGASTATCTGATACCAGTACCTTTCTGAAAGCAGGAGGAAATAGGGATGGGTAAAATAATAACCTTGTGGCTTTTAAAACTATTATGGGTTTCCCATTACAAATAATATAAATAGAAAATTTAGTTTTCATCTTGAGTATTGTCCGTATTATTTGCTTTTCCATGTTTGTAAACATATTCTTCCAATCCTTACGGCTTCACTAGTGGGAGAGTAAAGTATGGCTAGGTTTCTCTCAAATTCAAATATAAACCAGTCCTAACTGGTTTGGTTTATATTTGTGTACTAATATATTATCATACTATACTATACATTTATATTTGAAGAAAAGACTAAGGTATTGTGGCTCATAACTTTGAAAAGCTTTAGAAGGCTCTCTACTGTAGACCCTAWTCTTCTTTATAGTAATAATTCTTCAGATATATCTGAGAACTACCAGTTATTTTGAATATCTTGATGTTATAGCCTACAACCTGAATGTTTAGGGTCACGGTTTTCAGTTTTTTTCTAAAATGCTATCAAGCACCTGACTGTCATCACTGGGAAGTTTATGGTGTGCTTGTAAATAATGCACTATGTGCCACGGGTTCCTGCAATCAGGAAAAAAACTGTACTCTCAGTTTGTTGGTGTAATTTGTTTTTTTCCTAAYCTGAGATGTTGGGGGAGGTATGAGTGGTAGATACAGGCTGTTTGATTATTGTGGAATATTATATGGGGTTTAGACTAAAGGTTTTATATATTTGACTATCAACACTTTTTTAAAGAAAATTCAACAACATGGAGCTGACATACCTTACTGTTGTTGGCTGAAGTTAAGCCAWACTGGTTGGTAAGGAGCAAACTTGAGTTACAGAGGTTTGTTCTGTTTATGTCAGCCTTAGTGGTGCAAGGTTTGCTCTTTAATCAAGCGGTCGATGCAGAGGTTCACAGTAGAATAGCTATAAATATTGATGATGTGAATAATGTTGTTTTAGATAGAGACAGCTGGAGCTAAGGAAGGAGAGAAGAAAAATGTGTTGCTGTTTTCTGTAACTGCAGTTGCAGCTCTTAATATAACTTAATATTTTACCAGTGGAATAGTGTGTGAGGTCAGATGGAGCTCAGACTAGGAAATAACACAGTGATTCACTTTTCCAAAGCAACATTGCTTTTCTTTTGCCTTTAAACAAATTCTAATTGGAAAAGAACAGAGTAATATAAGGAGAATGTGTTCCTTGTTGTTAATAACTTTTCCTCCTGCTTAATTTTATTYTGTTGCACTGCAGATAATGAATTACAGAAACCTGTGAAAGTGGGAGATCTTTTTTTAAAAAGTTTATTTTTTAAAAAACATTTATTGCCTTTTGACTTTTTCTTTTGACAGGAACAAAAGGACACTTGTTTTTATATTCTTACTTGGCCAGAATACAAATCAAAAAAGAAAAAAAACTACTGCATTTGGAGGGTGGCAGCTTTAATAAATCAATAAATTTAAATAAATACTTCATAGTTCATAGCTCTTCCTGTTTTCAGTGTGGGGAATTTTTTATRAATGCTTTAATGCTTTACCTCGATTATCACCTTGAAGACTTGAGACAAARTGTAGTGCTGTTCTTTTTATAGTATCTGCAAAAAATACCGATTTCCTCTGTAAATCACTGGAAATTATTAGAAGTATGCATTTTTTCAACATAAATAACTTTTCACTTTATTACTCTCATAGATTTTTCATTTTTAAGGAAGACTGCTCTGGAGTGCTGTGAACAAATGAATAGTTGTTATGGACCGCTATTAAAATCAGTTAGATCTTGCTTTAGGATGGCATGTCTCCTGCCCCAAAGGATCTGTCACCACATCCCAGTTCAATAAGTCTCTGAAATAGCATGAGCTTCTAGCTGTGCAAAAGTTTGAAAGCTGATGAACCAGCAATTTATTGTGCAAAGCCACCAGTGGCACTGGTTCTGTAGATTTTAATGGGAGGATGATTTATTCATTCAAAGAAGGCTAAATGGAGATGGTGACTGTGCACTCTTGGTGGTGTTGTTGCAAAAAGATGCCTTTAGGAAATAAAACCCATGTCCTATGGATGAAAGTGTACCTCTTTCCTTCATGCACTTTCCCCCAAAGAGATTAATTGAACCTATCAAAATTTAACTTGGGCAGAACCCAACTATAATTTGTAGTTCAAAAAGAATTGAGAACCTCTAAGAATGACCTTGATAATTGACACACCACCTATAGTTTGAACTTCCACTAACTCACCTTTGTAGTTATTCCTAAGGGCATGGTACTAGCCTCAATCAATTTTGAATTTTAKAAGTCTAAGCATCTTTGATCTCTTCTGTGGTATGTGGAAAACTATTGCACCTTTTTTTTTTCAAAGGTGTAATGAATTCTTTATACTTTATATACTGTGGGGTTATTTCTTTTCAAATGTTTATATTACTCCCCTGTAACTGAGAGTCCTTTCTCCTCAGTGTTATGGTCATAATATACTTGAATCATTTATGTTAGGTCTTTAATTCTTTCTTCCTCCTTCTGAAAAAGCACTCCATATACTTCTTCTGGAGTTTTAGGAGTAGTTGTAAAAGCATCCTGTTCCTCCTCATCTTGATCTTTTTTCCCTTAGTACCTTTTTCCTTGTTTCTTCATTCATCTAGTACTTTTTTCCACTCCTCTTTATTAGCAGAGAATAGCTGTAGGGAAGAGGGATTCCTCTGGATTATTAATGCTCACGTAGGGCATTATCTTAATCTTGAATCCAGAAGCTCAGTGGAAGGGTGTTGGAACTGGCCATGTGAAAGGAAGAGGATGAAGATGGCTTGCATTTCAGGTTGCTTTTTTACAGCCTTTCTAAATTTGTCAGTATAAATTCCAAATGAGTTCATTGCAGATGTAACTTGCCTGTGTAAAACAGTGCAAAATAAAGGTGATTGGATTGCTAAACAGGCTATTTAGTTACACTTGTATTCAGTTTTCTGTATAAATTATTGTTTGCTCATGGATCAAGTCAAACTTGATACTGTTTTTATTCTAGATGATTGTGTCAATGCACTGCCTAACTCATTTTTCTAAATTTCTTTAGCCGGTTGGAAGAGTTTTAGTTTGATACTGTGTCAAAGCCTATTGAAGTTCTTGACATTAACTACTGTATTAAATATAAAATATTACATCCTAAAGTTGTCTCACATTAGTTTATGTGKCTGTTTTCTTTTGTCTGGGAATTTTACAGACACATAAGGCAGCTGTAGTTGGAAACCTGCTGCTGTGTCTTGGAAGCCAGCTGAAGTATCATTCTTTGTGTGAGCTTTCGAACTACTATTTGGCTGAAGACAGCACAGRGATTCAAATCTGAGGTACCAGAGTGTGCTGATGAGGGGTAACTGAGGTAGTTTGTTTAATCTGTCTTGTAAAAGTGTCTTGATAGTTCAAGCTGGTCTGACATATCTGTAGGGAGCCAGGCCTCATTCTAGTCCTACTTAAAGGCAGTTTGTAGGCAATTTTCTTTCAAGACTTATTTTTCCACAGAGACCTGCTTCTTTCTGCTGATATTTTGTTGATTTGTTATAAATGAAATAGCATTAGCTGGGTACCTTACATTAGCAGAACTAAGTTCTCAGAGTATCATAGCACCTATATTTTAAAATAATTTAACACCTAGTTCCTTTAGTATCCCTTTTCTGCTTCAGTGATTCCTGAATCTTGAAAACTCTGTTTGTAGTATAAATGCAAATGAGTAGCTTTGATAATAGCACTTACATGCATAATACAGTCTCCTATGGATAAAGGTTTAAATCACTTTACAGAGTTGACTTCTTACTATTTACTCCCTGACCTCATCAGAAGATGGAAACTGTGCTGTCCTTACCAGCTGCAAACTCTTTAGGGCTTTGATGGCTGTTGTGATTGCCATTCACACTGACAGGCTGCTGTACTGAARAGGAAGGGAAATGTGAAAGCTGGGGCTGCATGCGATACGCGGTATCGCAGCACAGGACAGCACGGATCTGCATTGTGTGCGATTAGCAGACAGTAAATCAGCTGCGCTGTGCCAGAGGCAGAAAGCAGGAGCTTTCACACTTGCTGCCTGTTTCCCACTCATTGTCAAGCCCTGCCCTATCACTTGATAGACCTGGAAAGGAAGTGCAAAGGAAGCAAGTGCCACTGCTGGTTCAAAATGTTCCAGGGTGACTGGAAACTTTGAGCAATGGCCTGGGTGAGAAGAACAAGACCTTATTGACAGGGTTCAATCCTAGTTAAGTCTGTTTCTCATCAACTTCCTAAGTAATCACAGGCCTTTCTTTGTTCATCTCCTTTGCACTCTCTGGGTCTTCCACTTTTATCTCCTTTTTCATTTCATTTATATTTTTTTGTTGTAGTAGACTGACCAACCAAGGAGAATTAGGTGGTTTTCCCCTCTCAGCTAAATTCTGAAGGAATTGCTAATGAAAAAGATAACACAAACATTAAAGGTAGCTGTCATCTCTKTCTTTGCACCCACATTTCTCCAAATTTTCTATCAAATTTTTTTTAATTTCTCCTTTCAGTTGGGCCTTATTCTTATTGTTTGATGTACGTATTTTTCCAGTGATGCCATGGCACGTGTGGTTTTCCCGATTAACCGGTGTCATAGTTGTTACAGACATAGACTGGTGATTGCTGTTACACGGTTATAGTGCTGTAAAGATTTGTGCACACATACATGTACATGTAGTGGGAAAAGAAGGCAAGCTGAGACTTTCTTGGTTTCATGCTCTTCTAGACTGTGTGAGACTTTGTGAAGCATTTATACCATAAAGTAATTCTTTTTCTCATGCTGCAGTTTTAAACATAGCCCAATGTGCCCCTTTCATGCTGTACTGTGCCATTCTGCATAAATGTACCCAGGATTTTGCCATCAGTGCAGTAAGCAATTTCCCCTGGCAGTTCTGCACCTCCAGGACCTCCTAGTGTGCCTAAAATTTCTTATTTAGTGTGTTATTCTCCTTARGCTCTCCATGAGACAACAAAAGTTCATTTAATTGGAGCTTAAAAAAAGGGGTTTTCTCTTGAGTAACGTGCTTTTAAGGGATGATCAGAGAGATGTCTGTTTAGTTTTGCACTTAAATGTCTCTGGCCATGATTGTGGCAGAACAGATCCACATAACAGAGTTTAAACATGTAAGCATGGGTGTCATCTCTGTGTTTTTATGATCTTTTTGTGACAATCCATTTGTCTGGTGGAATGCATTCACATGTTAAGGGAACAATCAATTCAAGAAATCCGTGAAAGCTGCAGGCTTTGGGCATGGGTAATAGTTTCTGAATTGGTTAGTGCGAGCTCTTTTGGAAGGGTAAACTTTGCTGGGTTTGTGATGGTGTGTACACATTTATAAAGATGATATGACTTACTGGTTTTGGTAATTCTGGCAATAGTCATGCCCAGAAAATCCTCTTATTTCAGGAAAGCATGTTCTAGCATGTGTTTTAAAGTATTTGCTTTTGAGGAGCTTAATAATTTCAGTTTGACAAGGATTTCAAAGGAGAAAGAAAAAGAAAAAAAAATCCCTGAAATTAAATGACCCAAATTCTCAACCATCAAATAAAATGTGAAAATGGCTTTTATTCTGTAGTTTAAATATAAGGTGTGCTAGGGATGTTTTTGAAGACTTGGTAGGTCAGACGAGGCAGAATTATTACTACTTTCAGAAGCCTTGTGGAAGGAGTGCCTGAGCAAGAGGGTTGCCAGAATGACAAGGTGCTACAGAGGCATGCTGGCTTGCAGAGTATGCCAAGCTTATACTATTTTTTTAAAAAAATGCTTTTCCTTCCCTATCTCCAAAATTGTTCAAATTCAATGACTGTGGTTAAGTTATTTTGGAAAGATGTCCCCAGGCACTTTTTAATGTAACTTGGGAAGGGAATCRAGAGATGGGAGTTCTCAACCAGCATTTGTAAGCAAGCAATTTTAAGATATATTGTTTCATAGTCTAAAATTAACTAAAGAGAGTCTGTAGTTTATTAGGTCAGTATATGAATCTGGAGAAATCAAAGTAAGTGCTTGTTACCTGGTCGATCACTACAAGTTTTTTTCTTCCCTTTTTTGACATCTCAAGCAGTCCAAATCTCCCAGGCCTATTCAATGTGTTTCTAACATTTTCCTATATCTTACTCTTCCCAGGATGGATCGTACTTGGCTGAGTTCCTGTTGGAAAAAGGCTACGAGGTGAGTGACTCAGTGACTGGCTGTGGGCTGATGGAGTCGTTTGGATGCTGCAGCCCCAGCTTGCTTCCTCTGCTTCTGTCCTTCTCTGTGTATATTTTCCACTCCAGTCCTAGATAACAMATCAAAACTCTGGAGAGGAATGTGCAACATGGCCTGTAATCATGCCAGGTTATTGTACTATTTATCATCTAATGTCCACTGGTGGATTCTCTCCTCTCCTCGGGGTATAGCTGCTTTGCTGTTTCCCGCCAACTCAGATAAGCRGCGACCTGTGTGAGCCAAAACTGTAAGGAATTAGGGAATAATTTATGGAGCAATGTACCACATAAAGGAATAAGAATCGCTTGTTTGTTCTCTTTCCCCACCTCTCTCTCCACAGGAAAGGCCCTTTTATTTTGGCAGTAATATTTCAGCAAYGAAAACCTTGCATTTTGCTTTCACTGTTTAAAAAGGAAAAGAAAAAAMCCCTAAAACAAAAACCAAACAACAAACCCAAAASAAATTGTACTTTGGTTCAGTTATATTCAACCTTTTCTCTTGGATTAATTATTGTTTAACACATTTGCTTACGTTTTCCTTGAAATAAATGGAGTCTGATTCCTTCTTGCTGCCTAGTTTCCCCTGGCAAAAATCACATTTCTTGTGGTCCAGCACAGAAACAATCACATTGCTGCTATTGTTATTTTGTGATTTGATGGGTTTGAACTGATGTGGGCATAAATGTAAGAATAGTTGCCTTCTTGGTCATGAAAGATGCTTCCAAAATGTGATAATGGAAGGAAATAGAGTGGTCAATTTAATCTCCCCATAATGTAGTATTTCCTGGGGTTTTAGTGAAAGTTTTGTTTCAGTATTGAGTTTTATTAATTCTGTTGTAATACTATAATACATAGCTAAGTGAGAAATCTCAGCCAATCTGTTCTTTCAATGCTTTCATACCAGGTTAATCTTGTCTTGCTTATTCCATCATTTCTTTTGCTTTATTTATTGCTATATTGATGTTGGGTTTTCAGCATTGTAAATTGGTTACTTTTTGCTATTTCTCCATTCTGTTTGGGAATGAGAGATATAATTGTGGTTGCTTCTGCTGCTTTGAGGGCAAAAGCACATATTCTCTCCTAGTTYGCAATAAAGGTGGGAACTGCCAACAGTAAATTAAATATAAYCCTTTCAACAATACAAAGGTTACTRTAATTGGGTAAAGGTTTTTTCTTCTGTTGTTCAGCTGTCCATCAATTTCTTGCAATTGTTTCATATGTTCTCAGTTAAAGACCTCTATTCCTGAATAACTGAACACAGGAGTGCATGACTGATAACTGATTGCCTCCTTGAGATGCTTCATTTGACTTTTTCTTTTTTTGTAAATGTCAATGTGTTTGAAGATATGGTTCTGTTGAGAAAAATCCACTGATACATTCTTGACTAGATTAACTAGTTTGCACACATTTTGGCTTGTCATAGTTTGCATTTCACCTGTCCCATGCAGACAAAGGTACCTTTCATCAGTTTTCTTATGGCAACATTGCTGTCATGGATTAAGCATTTGGCAGGTTTTCTTGCTCTTGGATGTGCATACCTGAATAAGGAGTGGGAGGAAAGGAAAAAAAAAAAAAGCAAAGGGGAAAAAAAAGCAGGGTTCACATGTTTTCTTGTTGTCACTGGATGTAGCAGGCTTTCTGGATTTGTCTGTTTACTGAATCTTTTGAAGTCCTGGGATGAACGCTTTTAGCACATCTCATTGGTCAAAAGCGTGTATCATAGTCATTGGCAGACACAAAGCTCTTGTGAGTCCAATCTTTCATCAAGCTTTSAGCTGACAAGATTTGACTTATTGGTCAGCCGTTCAGATGAACGTGAATTCCAGCATGACTTAATTTGGAGATAACTGAGTGCTCAAGATGTCTCTCATCAGAACTTTAAGCGACAAAATTTAACWTTGCTRGGATAATCTCAGAATCATTTAGGTTGGACAAGAMCTCCAGGATCATTCAGACCAACTGTTAACCCAGCACAGCCAAGTCCATCCCTAAACTGTGTCCCTAATTGCCAGATCTGTTTGTCAGGCAAATACCTACAGGGCTGGTGACTCAACCACTTTTCTGGGCAGCCTGTTCCAGTTCTTGACAACCCTTTCCATTAAGAATTTTTTCCCTAATATTTAATCTATGCCTCCCCTGTTGTAGAGCACCTCAGTTAGCTTCCTTTAGAATAATTAGTTACTTTAAAACTGCATAGTCTGATATTTTGCTCAGCAAAACRGTAGTTCATTTGAGTACTCAAAATATTTTCTGTATCATTTGTGAAAGTTATGAAAGCACTTTTTTGGAAAGTGTTTCTCTGTAAAACTCATGTCCCTATAAATTATCCACACAATCTAAAAGAATMATTTTGAAAGGGCTCTTAATTACAAGTTTTTTAAAATGTATCTTCATAAATTCATTATTTGATGGAAATTTCTTTTAAGGAGGCACATTTCTCAGTGCATGATTGATCCAGATCCAAATATTTTATTCAGTGGTGCCAAGTTTAGAGTTTGAATTGTAGAACATGGTATATATTGTGAGTGATGTGACAGGACACATGAAAGATTTTCTACAAGGAAATTGGCATCATAAATTTGACTTGTAAGTTGTAAAGATGAAGTTATTGAGCTCTKTTTAGAAATCTTGCCACCAGAATGTAATTCTTAAATCAGGAACTTGGTCTCARTCTGCAGCTGTGTACACTTTTTGACTTGGGTAAATTTTGGACTTCAGATGAAATTAAAAACATTTTCTTTGTAAAGAACCATAACTTGTGTTATATGTRAATCAAAAATCTTCATGCTAAACCAAACCCCCAAACACTGCCTGTTCCTGCTGCTGTTTTCTCRCAAGTTAGCATCAAGTGAGAGAGTAAAGGGATGGCCCGACCAAAGGAAGTCTAGGATGTATCAAAGTATAAGGGATCACTTTCACAAATAAAAGGCAGGGAGAAGTGGAGGACAGTCAGATGCTTAAGCTTGTTTTCATTTGTGCAAGCACAACTTCTGTAACTGGTAACCAAAGCTAACACRAATTTTGGCAGCAGCCATCATGAGGCTGCCTTATAGGACGGGAGGAAACAGGGTCAGTGTTTGAACAATTTCTCTAATATATTAGACACAAACGCTCTTTTCTTTAATGTTAGTCAGAACCAGTGTAGCTTTTTTTACCAGCTTATTTATCGTGGCAGSTTAAAGGAAATTCCCAACCTGGGTTTCAGCCTTAGGCTTGTCTGTGTCACTTGTAACCCACTGGAGGATGGTGACTCATGAGGTCCACAAAACAGCACTGACTGTTCTGGCTGTTCGTCCAACACCCCAGAAAGTGAATGACAGCTCATTTTTAAAATACATTTGGGCCTTGCAGCTGCTGCTCTTTCTATTCCTGTCTCCCCACTTTCTCCCATTCTCTCCTCTTGCCCACTCTGTCCTCTCCATAGCCCCATCTTCTGCTGCTGCTTTTTCTATGTTTGTGTCTGCCTCCAGAAGAACTTCTCTACAACCAGGGARCAGTGGTTTTCTTGGCATTCACATATTGCTTCTCCAACTCCAGTAAAGTTGTCAAGTCTCACTAGGCTATGGTGCTCTGGGGCAATTTGGTGTGTTTTCTGTACTGTGTGTGATGTTTGGGCTTCTAGCAGTGTCAACAAGGGAGGAGGGGAAACCACCCAAGGGTGCTGAAGTAAATTTAACAGCATCTGACCTAATCTCCCTGTATAATTTTCATGAATTGGATAACTGYCCATCTTTAGGAATAGAGATGAGCTCTGATTACGTGATAAAAGGATTAGGCCTATGTACATGAAAGTTACAAGTGGTGGTAATGAATGTTTTCCCCTTAATGTTTACCACTTTTCTTTTGTATTTTTCTATRTTCAATCCCCAGGTGCATGGCATCGTTCGTCGCTCTAGCTCCTTCAATACAGGCCGGATTGAGCATCTCTATAAGAACCCGCAGGCTCACATTGAAGGAAGTAAGACTGCTTTTGTATTTAAAGTGGTATATGTTATATTTAGTCTGTGCTGTGTGTTTGGTGGAGAAAGATCCCTGGGAGCAGGAAGGGAATAGAGTTTTCTCTGCTAGTGTTAGCTAGCTGCTCTGTCTCAGAAAGAAATGTGACCATTTTGCTCTGAAGAAGGTATGGYATGAAGTGTGGATACGCTTGTGAGTTTTGAGTGGAAAATATGAGAGGGACCCAAGAAAGCACTTGGTGTAGAAATGCTGCCACACTTCACACATAGCTGGGCGGTAGCAGCTAGAAAATGGCCGGGCCTCCAAAATKCTATGTGAGGTTAAAAATACTGAGATATTAGCATAGTAAAACATGGGAGTTTTGAGGCAGTTTATTTTAACTAAACTTCATTTGTGTTTCCTCATGAGCTCCATAATGTCCTATGGAGGTAAAAGCTTGGAAACAACCTTTGTGAGAGCATGAATAAGATATGATCRCTTCTTATGGATGATAGGAAGAATGAATTTTGGGACCTCTAAATTTCTGCACCTGAGGAAGGGAGTACCTGCTTTACTTGAAGGAAAGGCATTGCTCTTGGAAATTTGCTGACAATTTACTGTATTCTCTGTTACTAATGATGATTTGGAAAGCTGAAATTAAGTTACACGTTGCAAAAATAGTTTATCTTAAAGGAGGTTAACTAGTCACTTAAAGAGAAACAGATCAAATGTTGGATAGCTCCAGTTCAGCAGAAGAATTAAGAAATTTAAGAAGCGCATAGTTCTGCATGTCTATTTTATAGTCTATTTTGTAGAGTTGTGCAAATTGATGCTGTGCTAAATAGTCCACTCTGAGGTAAAATATCTACATGGTGTAAATAAATCACATCTTTGAAATCTGCTTCACACCATGGTCAAACAAAGCCTAATTTTATCAAGTTTAATATATAGTGATATTTATATATTTGACTTGGTCTTTGCTTGTGATTTTTTTTAAATTCTTCATTTCTGACATGGTATTGCAGTGATTAGTTGCTACTTACTGTATATTGATCATTAAAATAGCTGCTTAAGARAGGGGTAAAATTGAATGAAGTATCTTTATGAAGAATACTGAAACRTGTTTTTCTGTCAAGAAAAGTGTAAGAACCATTTCCCATGACTTGCTCACAAAGGTAGAGTGAAGAAAATTAAATCAAGCAGGAACCTGTGCATTGTGAGGACCATCTTGTGAATATGAAAAGTGATTTGAGAAGACAATGTAGATCATGATAAATATATATACAAACATTTAAGGAAAGGGATGGAGGGGAAAAAAAGAGAAAACAGATGTTAWTTTTTTTGCCCCACTTCTTATCTCATTTTCCTTTAACTGAAGAATGCAGCCATATGAATTGGAGGAGGAGAAGGAATTGGATTTGGAACTTCAGGAAAGGCTGCTCCATGGAAACTGTTTAGAAACAATGGGTTTCCAGGCAGTACTGGAGGAAGCAAAGAAGCAATAGTGGTTGATGCGAGCAAACCTTTATTTTATCTTTGCCTTGCATGTTTTTCTCATGAGGAATCAATTGCATGTTGCAAGATGTTGCTCTTCATAGACAGTGAACGTCTTTGTAGGAAAAAGTTAGGGAACACAGGAAGGAAGACAAGGTGTATCCTTAAGCAAGCCCTCCAGCTGTTGCTTGCTAAGRAGATTTTTAGATTGGTTAATATTACTAAAGCCCAAAGTAATTGGGCTGACATTTGATCTGTCTTTATGAATCTGTGCACTAAATAAATTCCATTTCTAGAAAGTCTTTCCACTTAGCCTTTCACTCTTGAAAGATCTCTTTCTCATGGGTCAGGAGGTGAATACAGCTTCATTCCCTACTCCCCGTCAGAAAAGTCATTTGGATCAGAAGCTTTGAAGACTTGATGATGGACCAAAATAAGCACTCCCCTTGAGAGCATTAAATTTTTGTCTCTGGTTGCTTGGGTCAGCCCAGCTGGCAGCCCACCTTCCCCTGGGAAGCTCTGAAATTGCTCTCTGGCCTGGGGATGGTGGCAGGACTGCATGTCTTTCGTRGAGGAGGAGGAACACAGGCTCTCTGGCATCTCTCTCCTACCTAGCAYTRCCTGTTAGCCACAGCTTCAGCTGGRTCTGAAGYCWCTTCAGAATGTTCTTTTCAAGGGATGTGGTTKTAAAAACAAATTTCARGAACATACCATGGTTGTATTACTTTACCAGCTGGAAGAACCTCATGCWCATGTTTTATGGGAATGTACAAGGCTGAACGTCTGAGAACTGTGTCATCTGTTAACTTCCATGCTGTTTTATACTGTTTAAAAAACAGAAAAAAAAAACCCAAAACAAAACCAACAAAAAAAACCCTAAAAAATCCAATCCTAAACCAGCATAGATAATAACTGCATTCACATATCTCAACTGCAGTTAAAAAATGTACTGTGGATTCATATCTCTTGTAATAAGCCTGGTATTTCAGGACTACAMAAAAGAAATTCAAGTATATTATATCTGTAGTGGTGACCATCAGATGGGAAGACTGCTTAACTACTCGAACATAGGAATTTCTTAATTTTCCTGGAGATAAGGCAATATAGACGTAAATTTATTAAGGTCATAAATGTCAAATTATTGTAAATATATATATTTACATGGTAAATATATGGTACATGGTTCCATGGTAAATGCAACATAAACTGCTAATTCATCAATATTTATAACTTTTTATAGGAAAGATCTGTAAACAGCAGTGTGGTTGATTTTTTTTTTAAATAAAAGGAAAAGTGAGATCTCTGTTGTGAATTTCACTTTTGCAATATCTTCGCAGCTGGTCAGGGTCTGCAAACAAGGACAACTTGATAAATCATTGTAACTTGCTCTTTAAATTTTGACAGGAGCTCTTACCTACTTTTTTACACACAAATTAGAAAGAAACTGAAGTCTGGCAGGGATAAATAACATCTGTATCTAACTACTTTTGAGATTTTTATGTGTAGTATCACAAAGCATTGACAGTTAAATTGTTCTTTTAAATCCCCTTCCATTGTCTATCTGTATTTTTTAAAAACAATAGTAACAAATGCAGCAGGCTGTACTGTAATGCTATCTAAATGCTTCTCTAATAGAKATCTTGCACATTTTTGTTGTGTTGTGAAATTACTCACAGCGAGACACTTAAATATGCCCAACATTTTGGGAAGGAAAAAAAGCCGTTGATGTATGCTTAAGAAGTTATTAAAATATTTTTGAGTGAAACATTAGAAGCCCAAACTAAAAAGTGCCCTATTTTTGTGACTGGAGTTCTGTATCTGACATTGAACTTATTTTTACAACCTGGGAAAATGAAGTGTAAGCTATTAAACAAATGATATAAATGTTGCTAGATATATAAGAGTATTGGAAAAAGAATCTGAAATGGTATTCATTATTCCTATGGGAAAATGTATTTTGTGTTTTAAGTGGGGAGGAGGAGGCGCCGTGGCAAAATCAAGTTTAGCTGGTCATCTCTTGACTTTTTCCAATAAATGTTTACTCAGAGCTTAACCTGAAATGGGATATGGACCAAGAAAGCAATATTGTTCTGAGATTAAAGTGTATTAACTCTGTGTTCTTAAACTCTGAAGACATGAAGCTGCACTATGGAGATCTCACAGACAGCACCTGCCTGGTGAAGATCATTAATGAAGTTAAACCCTCTGAGATTTACAACCTGGGAGCTCAGAGCCATGTCAAAGTGAGTAACCTCTAGCACTGAGAATTGTCAATATGTGGTGGTGGTAGTGGTGCTGTTGTTTGTATATTACCTTGATTATTTTAGCATTTAATTTTGACAACTGCTGACTTCCTCAGGTAAACACTGCCTTCGGTCAAGACAGTCGTATTTGCTCTGGTGCTGAATTACTGCATGAGTTTGCTACTGAATATATATTAAGATGTCAGAACAAAAGAGGTTAAATTGTCATTGTCAACAAAATCCATGTGTTTAAAAATCTGTTTTTTCTGCCACATGAAACACCTTTAGTTTTGCTGCTAATCAGTCCTAGCTGAGAAATGATACAGTGTTCTTAGGCCAAGCAGTATCTAAAGCAAYATTATTTGGTTTGTTTATAATCAATACATTTAGCAGAATGCATCACTTTTAGAAAGGCTTCACCTATACCAGTTTTCCTGTAGGTGATATTCTTTGAAATGTTGACCTASAAACAGAGAAAACAGCTCTGCTACTACTTGCAATATCACAAYACTTTTGGGGTTTTGGTTACAAAAAATCAGGTTAGAGAAACTGGAATAAAAAGGGCTCATTAAAAACTGGTAGTTTGACCCTAGCAAGTACTGTTGGGTCAGATCAGTGAGAAAATGAGGCAATAACTTTGTAGTTTACATTTATTCAGCTACATTGATGAAAAGCTCAGTTTACTAACAAGTAACCAYTATTTACTTGCAAAATCCTCTTTCATACTTCATGATTCCAAACCAAAGCTGATGCTCAGGAATCAAATTGTCATTAAAATGAATTGCGTGTCAGACAAATGTCCCATCCTTACTGCATGCAAAGTGTAAGCATTCTAAAGTGATAATATTCCCTGGCTTTTCTTGGGGTGAGAAGTGAAGGAGCATTTAAGCCTCATGAAAATCAGTTTGGCTTTAGTTTTCTGAGTAAGCTTTCCCACAAAGAGMGGGGTGTTGTTCCTATCACTCTGTAAGCCTTGAAACACAGCAAGAGGAAATCACATTGAAGACTGCAGTTATTGACAACACAAACAACAGAATACTGACATGAAATGAGAATAATTTTGCTTTTAATTTGCTGGCATGTTTGATTTATCCTGTTTGCTCTGTGTTGAATATGGATCTGGTTTATTAGCTCATATACAGCAGGGCTACACAAGTCCAAGGGCAGCCTTGGACCAGCAGATAATTGAACTGCAGCTTTGCGGAGTGAAATATCAGCCAGAAAACTATGCTGGGTATTTGCAGTCCACAGGTAGATGTCCCAGCATCCTTTTCTTGAATTAGTTCACTGCATAGCAATCTCTGTGGAAATTACCTGTCTCACTTAGTTTAGGACTAGAATGTTAGCACTTCGTCATCCATCTCCATGTGCCTGCTGCAGCTGCCAACAGCTTGATGACAGCACTGGGAGGGTGTGAAAGGGTAATAGTGGTGATGCTGCTACTATAGATTCTTGGATGATTCTGCCAAGGAATATGGGAAAGATTATTCCTCAAATGTCTCGCTGCATGATTAGCTCAGTTGGTTAGAGCAGGGGTCTAATAATGCCAAGTTTGGGGGWTTGATTCCCAWATGGGCCATTCACTTAAAAGCTGGACTTGATCATCTTTCTGGGTCCCTTCCAGCTCAAACTATTCTGTGATTYTGAGCCAATGCAGATCTGGCACTGAGTCTTGGTTTTTGGAAATCTAATGTGTCCTGGAGGACAATGAAAATGGCTCTACTAGAAGCGGGCATGGATATAGGAGGCCAATCCTTAGGCAATGTTAGCAGTCCTGCTGGAAGTCTAGATGAACTTCAAGGTGTGCTTGCTTCCTTGCATCTTCTGTTGTTGCAGTTGAGAAGGCAGGCACCCCAAGCCTGTTGACTGAGGTGGTTGGGGGACTCGACTGGGTTACTGGTAGGACTTGAAAACAATCCAGCAGTATTTACCATTTTTAAACAATTCCCAGTGTTGAAAGAGAGAGTAGAACTTGGCCATCTGTTCAGGTGAATGTCTTCACCAGAGACCTGAAAAGCTATTAGCATTAAACTGTGTTTATATAAACTTACTGGGTTTGCCTGTGTGCATCATGTTTGGGGAAGGAGGGAAAAGAACTTCTAATCTTAGCTTKCTTCACATTCTGGTCACTTTGAACCAGTGACGTCTTCAGGATTTTTTTGGTGGTGTTTATATTGGCTTGTGTTTGTGCAGAATGAAGTTTTCTATCACTCTCACTTCCAGTTAGTTTATGTGAGCCATGCTGAAATGAAGGAAAATAAAATCATAGGAAGTTGGTCTGGTTTCCTGTAGGAAACCAATGAAGATGAAATTGGTTCTTGGAATGAACCCACAGTAGTCTGGGAAATACTGTCAGAGAAGACGTTTTTCTGAATCATAAATAGTGAGGCCTGTGACTCATAAAGTAGGTCACTGAGAGGCTGATCTGATCTTGTACATGGGAGAAAGTGAGAGGAGCCTGAAACTTGTTCCTTATTAAAACCAGTCRACTTAACAGAATGATATCATCAGTAGGAACAAATTATCCAGTGTGCATTCCTGTCTGTTTTGGTGAGAAACAGGGATTAGCTCTCTGCGCTGTGGCTTCACCATGAGATGTTCAGAAAACAGTAGCACATTCACTTCATGGTTACTAAATAAACAGTTCAGCCTCATTTTCTCTGTCCAGTCTTTATATATCCTCCTGCTTTGAATTTTAGTTCTTTGGGAATCTGGTGAACTGACCATGATTTGTTTTCATTTAATTTGGTTTCAGGGGAATGATTGTTTACAGTATAATGTTTATAAATAATTATCTATTCCTGTGCATAGCAGCATGCAGATGGCTTAATCCAAATTTGGTTATTCATAACTCTATATTTATATTCCTCTGCTGAATGTCTTCAAAATTAATTATCCAAATGTGGGCTGGCTAAAATGTCTCTTCTACCAGTCTTTCAGAGGCACACACATAGACATAAAGTTGGAACTATTTTTTCTTGAAGGACAGATGATCTCATCAGTATTTGACTGCACTGTAAAATTTTGTTTGTTTTGAGTTGTGTTGAACTGGTGAAGCTGGCAAATATTTTTTGACTAATTTCTGAATCCAAAAGGCAGTGTCACCTTAGTAAAAGATGCCTTGCTTTTAGCACTTGAAACTTTTTCAATGTATCTGAATAGGTAAATGTGGGCTGGTTTTAGGGCAATTGCTGTCCTAGTAGTTATGTATTAAATAGCCTACTGCAATTTAGCTGTAGTGCATAGGTCTTCAGAGCCCAGGGAGGAAAATTCCAACTTATGCAAAAGCCTGTGCTTRCCCATGTCTCTCATTGCATCATGAATCTGTAGCTTGCATGCTGGTTGGTGGAAAAGTGGGATGTCTACAGGCGGGGAAAACTTGAAGTACACAAGCAAAAGTTTACGTTGTATAATTTCAACAGAGTTGCGGAGTGGTTGAAGGTTGGAAGGGATCTCTGAAGACTGTGTCTAGTCCAACCCCATTACTCAGAGTGGAGTCAGCTAGAGCAGGTTACCAAGAACTTTGTCCAGTCATATTTTAAGTAGGATGGAGACTCTACAACTTCCCTGGGCAACCTGTTTCCTCATCTGCAGTTTTTTTCATGCTTCAGTAAAAAAAACAGCACACAGCACCACATTTTTTTTCATATTTTTAAATTGCATGTTTCCTGTATTTCAATTTCTGACCATTGCCTCAGCTCCTGTCACTGTATACCACTGAGAAGAGTCTGTCTCAGTCATCCTTTCCCATCCCACTCATCAGGTGACACATCAGTCAGATGAGCCTTCTTCAGGCTAAACAACCCCAGTTCTTTCAGCTCTTCCTCATATGACAGATCCTCCAGTCCTTCAGCCTTTTGTAGGCCAAGGCTACCCTGACCACTTCTTCCTTGACTGTAAGAATTGTCTGTTCATTGCATTTCCTCTTGTGAGCTGTTCAGTTACCCATGTCAGGTTATCATACCCTCCAGAAACCTTCTGGCTTGCACCTGCCGTCTTGTCCCCAAACATATAGCAGGATGGTGAAATTCACCTATGAGGACCAGGATATATGCATATGAGCTTTCTTAGATTATCTGAAGAAAGCCTTATCTACTACTACTACTTTTACACATTGAAAAGCCTGTTCATATCCCCAGACTCCTCGTGGTCTAAAGAATATGAACCATATGGGAAACAGGTCTTATTCACTTCCTATCAGTGTTTTTGGGATGCTTCCTCCTGCAGTGGGAATTGTGTTTGTGATAATGGCTGGAGGGGGGGAGATGGTGCTGTGCAACTTTATAGTGAAGAAGGCAGTGTTTGGGACATAGCATGGAAACTGCCATTCTCCTGTTTAGTATACAAGTGAATTTAATAATTAAAAATATGATCACTGACTCTCCTGCAAGTTTTATCAGTGGTGTTTTAGGGGCAGTACTCTTCCCCCATCACTTTTCTGTCCATACAGTTATTATAGATGAAAATGATCTATAAGAAAGTCTGTGTCAGAGAGRATGGTGTCACTCTAAGGCTGTCACACATGAAGAAGGCACTTTGGCTGCACATATAGGGTGAGTGCTTAGCTAAGAGGAAAGCCAAGGCACTAAATAAGTTACCATGGAACTCAGTACAGAAGTCTCCTAATTGCTGAATTCTGGGATCCTTTCAAAGTCTGTCCTCATGCTGTTCCATAGCCAGGTTTGGGAATGTCCATTTCTACTGAACAGCTCTCTATTAAAGCTCCTTAGATTGGAAACTCTTGAATTTGGTTTTCCTTAGCTTTAGGTATCTCAGTAACCCTGAAGCAAAATAGCTTCTTCTGATTGCTGTAATTTCTATTTSATAGAGTAATTTTGAAAATAATTCYTTTGCACTGGAGATGTGTTTTGGTAGTGTGGTCCACATGTTACCCAGGAATGCTCCCTTCTAATTTGTTGGGTAGTTTTTTATCACACATAAATATCTTTGACTAGTAAATCTTAATGATGCTACTCCTGTATTTATGTGCTAACTGTACATACACAGTTTGGTTCTGACCCCGCAATATTTTCTCATGGCAAAAAATGGTATTTGTTGTTGTTTGGCATTTGGACTTTTTTATTTTTATTTTGTTATTAATACAGTATTGCTTACATGAAACTGTATGCTAAATAATTCAAGGAATTAATTGTAAAGCTTTGCCAGTATTGCGTTAGTTACAAGGCTTATAATTGTTCATTACAGCTTGCATAATGCATGGTTTATGTGCTGTACCTTGTGGTTCTTATCATTCAGTATGTTGTTATATTATTGCATGGGGTTTAAGCTTCTTACGAATGTCACAGAAGCTCACAGCTTCTGARAAAATGAATGGATTTTTTGGTATGTTTTGTAGAACAAGAACTTTGATTATTCAGTGTAACAAGACCTAGTCCAGTTTATCTTAAAGAATACTAACAATTCTCTGTAGAGATGTGGTATGATTTATTCACAGAAAAAATATGCCTAACAGACCTTAATTTTATGTAATTAGAGAATTTYATAGCTATGCTTTATAGAATATTTTATTATCTCAATATGTTATCAAATTGCTTCTAAYTTAGCATGTGTGGCTGTTCAATGTATTAGCCAAAAGCTGAGTTTCGAAACCTGATTTATGCTATCAGACTATAAATAAATATAAATATAAATATAAATAATATAGAGCCTACTGCCCTAGGCCACCTCTGATTAGTGCAGGAGCCCTGCCTGGGCCCGTGGTTCCACGTTCTATGGTGTGCTCAGGTACCCGTCAGTCTCCTGTCAGCTCCTCACTGGTGCTGACAGCTTGGAGCACCAGCCTTGTGAACACAACCTTGCTGGAAAATTSTTCTGCTAACCAGCAAACACTATTTGCACAGGGCTTTAGATGATGGGTCGTGGTCCTGAGGCAGGACAATTAGGCTCTCTGCTGTAAATACAAAGGAATAAAAACTAGCTGGACTCCCTTCTGTCCTGCAGAGTGTTTTAGTGCTTTTGCTCATGCTTGTAATTACCAGGGTATGATCTTGTAGGGTGCTGAACTGMCTTAATTTAGTTCAGCACACCTTTTTAAGTGATGTAACTTCAGACTGTTGGAGTTGTTCAGATGCTCCCCTGGCTTTTGTGCAGGATGCTGTGTCTTTGTKGGACGGAGTGCATGAGAGGGCAGAATAAACCTCTCAAGTAATTCTTTCAAATGGTTGTGTGTGTTATTTTGCTGTGTGTACCTTAAACTCTTTAGGTAATCTAATTCCTTCTGAGTGATCAGGTTTTAGGTAGCTCTACCCTTGAAATATTTTGGGCSATGTTTTTAGTGTAATATGTGCAATACCTGTCCAAACAGGTTCTGTATGGCCTGGAAGGAAAGGTAATTTGGGTAATAGTTAGCAATTGGAATTAAATATGTCACTTCATTTGGTCCACTAAATATTTATGGCAATTTTATACAATCTTGTAATTGCAGCTTGTATTGTCAGACTACATAGATTTAAAACCAAGTGTTAGTACAGAACTTAGTGCAACTATTAATTTTATTAAACAGATTAACTTTAATAGTTAACTRTATGTATTATGGCTGCAAATGTTATGAATACATAAAAAGAACAATGGAATAATGCACTCAGTGGTATTAGGATTTATTAGCAAATACAAGCATTAACAAATTGCTCCCCAAACCAAGTACTATTTATTTTAATACCAATTAGAAAATTAAGACATTATGTTTATGGGTATATTTTAATACTACGGAAGAATTCTGATGTGTTCTGCTGCAGGCTGCTATTGCATCTGTGCCCYCCTATTTCACATCTCTCATTTACTCCTTATCTGCACTTTCCTATGGCAACAAAGCCCCTCCTTTTCTCCCTACTCTTGCTCTGAGCTAAGATGTTCTTTCCCTCTCTATAGAAAAATACGTAAGAGTGAGTCCATATGTTTTTTGGATCACGGTGATGTTATTTATAATTTGTGTRAAAAGTTTTCTAAGTTTGCACTTTTTTAGTCCTTCATTTTGCTGTTTTATTAATAATTTCCAGGGTAAATGCTGAAGCACGTTCCTGCAAATATGTTGCTTAAGTGTATTGGGAAGCCAACCATGTAAAAAAAAGAAAAGTAGTACTTGAGCAGGGATGTGAAAAGGACCAGACTGAGCCCCAAGACAGGACTTTTCCATATGGTTTAGTAATTAAAGAACAGAATGTATACTGTTGAGGATCTGTAGCTAAAGATTATAGATTCCTTTAGTGGTTTTTTTTGTGGCTTCAGTGGGTGTCTTTTGCATGATATTTTACAAATGCAAGCTGGGGACTTCTTTCAGCTGCTGTTCTTGTGTTGTGCAGTCACATACAAAGCAGGCTGAATGCTGTGATGAATGAAGTGGTGTTTATCTTTGTGACCCTGATGATGGATAAAGTACCACCTCCTTCATCTCATGCTTTGTGTGTGGTTTCTACTTTGAGGSTCTGTGATTTGACTTCCAAACTGACTTCTGAATTTTCAGTCTGKTATAGTGAGAGAGGACAGCCGGTGAATCYGYGTTCGTTCCATGCCATGGCYCCAGTTAAGTCTGGATACCTGTGGRAATCAAACCTTCMATGAGCTCTGTTGCTACATAATTTAATTGCAATTTTTAAAATAATTGYTTTAAATCATACTTTATTTAGTGCTGGCCTTTCAATGGAAGTTTGTTAGCTTTAAGTCCCTTTTTAGAGAAGAGTGGTATGTCATATAATTCTACATTTGTTTGCAATAATCAAATCTCTGCTGTAATTTTAGCTATTTTGTAAGTGCAAAAGTAATTGCTGAAGTGGTTACTGCTTCTGGGGATAAGCAGTGAGGAGTGATCAGAAACTTCCCTGAGAGTTTTCTTCTAACAGCTGCTGCAGGGAAAGAAAAAGGTGGGGGAACGGGAAGGCAAAACCAGCTGTGGCATTCACAGCGTTGTATTTCTTGTGTCAAATAGATGGCAGCAGAGCGTTGTACACAATGGAGCAGCTCCATCCTGTAATGGGAATGGCRGGGAATGACACTTCAAGCTGACTTGTATCAACTGCAGCCTTGAAAKACTTGTCGTTAGGTACAAAATAGGGAAGAAAGCTACTATTGATAGTGCAGGCGCATAGAGGATGAAGAAGGGTRTGAGATGCTGTAAAGTGCTGAACTTCTGGAGTAGTCCCAGGTGGCAAAACTTAATCTTTTAAGGTATGTCATCCACTCATGCAACATGATTGAAATCAGCTAACATAATATGCATGTCAAAATAAAGAGACAGAAAGAAAAAGAAAGTATTCACAAGTTGCAACTGCAAGTGATATACAGCTGCCTTGGGGTACTGTAGGAGTTGGCCAGAAAGACTATTTTTTAGTTAAGTGAGTTAGAGAAAGGAAATGTCAGTCCTCAATCAGGCAAGCATTCTTTGCTAAGGTTTACTTAAATGTCAGCATTCTTAGGAAAAGAGTTGCAGTCTGTTCTGCTCTGATCCCCAAAATTAGATTTGCTATTAAAATAGGTCAAGCAGATCTGTCTCTAGAAGTGTTTGATTAATAAAACTGGTCCAGGGGTTTGGCTTAGTATTTATTAAAGTACAAAATTAATGGCTGCAAAATAGATGCAGTCATCATAGGCATTAACATATTTTGTTGTATGCTCATCTGCATATAAAATTTTGGAGCAGGGTGATCCCAAAATAAAAGGTGAAAGCTTTGATGTCAACGATTGCTCAAGCCCTTGGATTTTAAGAAAGATAGAAAAGTTGAGAAATTATTATTAGTAGTATAGGGTGACTACACTAGAAATTATGTCAAGGCTACARAAGTCAATATGGAGTGCTATCTTAAATTTGTAATGCATTTTATTTTTCTTACAGCTCTTARTGCAGCAATCCTGGCTGAGCATTAGCTTTACTTTTTATATTTATGGTGGACCTCATTTAGGGTTTTCTTGCTGTAAACTTGTTTTTTAACCCAGCTGCCTGAAAAACTCTTGCGGCAACTTGGGGATACCTGGCAGGTTTCTATTTTGATAAGAATCTTTTTCTTTTATAATTACATTTATTTTCCCAGATTTGATATTTTAGTGATCCATCCACCCTCTTCATCAAGCTGTTAAGAAACCCAAACCGAAGTGTAATTTATTTTTTACAGGTTTAAAGAAAAATATATTTGTTTCACTTTGAAGTGTATCAASTCATGCTACACAGGTCTGCAAGAGTGTAGGTGATTTTCAGTATCGTTCATCATACTCTATGGAAAGTGTTAACATAATAGCTCTGACTTTTGGAACTTTTTCATTGTGCCTAAATTATTGCTCATGCAGAAGAATGAGCATGTCTGTGTGTGTTTTGGTTTGTTTATTCATTTGTTTGTTTTATTATTATTTAATGCCTTAAAGTGGCAATTTTAAGAAAAATCGAGGTATAAAAATTATATGCAATAACTTTTGCATAAACATCAGTTAAGAACTGSTGTTAAATTAAGGAAATGCATGTGTTTTTTTATGATTAATAAGGTATTTTGATACATTTTTTCTTTTGCTAAATGTTGAATTGGTTATAATTTTTTTTTTCCATGTGTATCTGAACACAATTCCACGAAGACAAATTCTTGGAAGWAATAACATGGTTGTGTTTTTGTATTTTTACAAACCATTYACTAAGTTGCTRTTCTGARCACTAGAAAGGGAAGCTATGAAAAWTCTGTGACTACGCAATAGTACATGYMTTGCACTGATTGTCTAGATAAATTAGGTTGGCAGAACAAATGCAAACTTTTTTAAATAAGCAGTTCCAAAACTCTCTCAGTAATTCTTCTTGAGGCTAAATGCTACAGASTGCTATTGAAGCCAAACCTCATTGAAATGTTCGCAAGGGGGTTGCTGGGGAGGGAGGGTTGTTGTTGTCTCTTGCCGCTTTTCCATTGAGGTAAGGATATTAGCTTGAATGACATCATTTAATTTTCTCAATTTTGAAATGGTGTATTTGCATAACAAAGCAGGATTTCTTTTTTCCCTTTAGTTTCATTAGAACTGTYGGGGTGTATGTGTGTGTGCATGTTTCCAGTCTTCTTGCTGAGTAACGCTGGATTTGTTCTTTGTTCTGTGTAAGTTTGGCTTTGTGGTTTATGCAGCTTTAAAAATGTGCGTTTATCCTCTCAACTTCCTTCATCTGTGGAAGAAGTGAATTGTGTGTCTTAAAGCTTCTTTATGTTTTACAGACCTTCAAAACAAGAGTAATAAAGTGTTTTCTGCAGTAAAAAATGATCTTAGTTGTTTCCTTAGTGCGTAAAACAGCACTCAGAAACCTTAAATCACACAAAACATTTCTGTGCAAGAGCTGTTGCAGTAGGATGTGCACATTTAAGTTCACAGAACTCCTATGATTTGGAACGGCTGTGTGGCCAGGAGTGACAGAAGAGAGATTAATTCCACTGTTACAGTAGTCCACGGGCACAATGTGGTTGAATGTCCTTGAACATTTTAGAACTTTAACGAAGAGGAAACRTTATTTGTTTATAAGTTCTATAACTATAGTAAGAAATTTTTTTTTGTTGTTTTTGTTTTGTTACTTCATTAGTATCAATAAATCTTTTACTTAGGAAAAATTGAAAATTGTAATTTTTTGGATATTTAGGATCTCTTGATATTGTGTTGACTTCTATTTATACAACAAAAATCTTGAGGGAATCTTGAGGGAATCTGTACAGAATATTGTGTCTTAACTGTGTGTCTCCTGTGAATGAAATGATTGTTTTGCAAACAGTGTATATCCAGTATTTATTGATAATCCTTCTGAATTAGGAATCAGATTGGTGTAAATACTGCTGCTGGAGTTTAATCTTATTGTGATGATGCCATGTTACATTTTGAAAGGTAGAAAACAGTTATTGAGGAAATTTCTTGGTTTTCTTTAGAGACACTTAAGAACTGTAACATAGGACCTTATTCCTGCTTGYACAAAACACTCAGGTCTGGAGAGAGAGAACATCTTGATCATGTTTGTGCTCTAGCATGGACTTGTTTTGTAGAGGTTAGGTGTGTTTTATGTAATAGCTGATTATTTGGAAAAAGCTTAATAAAAAATATAATCCAGTGCTGTCTGCCTTTACGTTAAAAATTCCCCTATTTCAGTTCGCTTTTATTGCTCCAGCTTTTTGAAATGGAGCTGCATTGAGCATCTTTGGTGATGGACTTCAAAAGACTAGCTAGAGCAAGAGGACTAGTTTGGTGATTTATCTTCCTATACAGCAATACATACTAGCTTTCCATTACCCTATTTTTCATTAAGTATTTACCAAATATATTGGCTTGCATAATTGAATTGTGAATGTCTGAACTGCATTTTTCCTSTAAGTATGTGATGCTGAGAAATAGCATTTTAATTTTAGCCAGACATTCTTGCATAATGTTGCTTCATGGTGATGCAATTTCATTGGCATAGCATCAGAACAAAGACTACAGCATCAAACAAGGATGTAAAAACAAATTAAAGGATGCTAGAAGCTTTAAGCACTGCTTTAAAGATTTTAATATGCTTAATATTCTTGAATTTTTTTTAAGCTCTGTGTGTGTTTGTGTAACAAGCTGTGAGTTCTGTGGAGCTTTTCTAATTTTATATTGGTGTAATATTTTTACTTTGGCTTGTTTCTAAAACTCCAGTGTGGCAAAGAACATCCTYCAGAAATGATGTATTTTAATTACAAGGCATATGCAACCTGTGTATTTAGTTAGCTGGGCAGTAAAATTTAATTGCAAAGCTCTAAAAAGTACTCCTGAAAACATTGCATACATTCATCATACCTAAGTCTTTGGAGCTAGTAAAAGGTTCAGTTAGTTTACTAAACCCACATTACCTGAAATCCCAATTCCACTGAAAAAAATAGATTAAAATTTGCATTGAGTAAGTAAAATGAAAAATGACAATTTTTAATGATACTGATCTATACTGTTATCTCTTGCATGTCTAAACTTTAATTACAGTAGCAGTCATTGCACGTTTATCTAAAATAAAATGGTATATAATTCTTCTGGCAGATTTCAGAAGTTACATCTTAATTGAAACAATGCAGTATGTAAATAGCYGATAAATGAAAAATATTTTTAAAAATAATATGCAAGAAATTCTGTAAACKGCTTCAGATTTGTTTTGTTTGGGATTTTGCCATGAACTAGATGTTCCTGAAGCTGTTTGCAATASTTTTAATGAAAAAAATGGGACTCATCGACTTGTCATGAGGTGTGATCTGAAGGCGACTCACATCACTGGCAGAGATTCTTCATAGTGCTTGRGAGTATTTCATGTTCTCAGGTTTTTGTTGCTGAATTCTGTCTAATATTTTGATTTTGTTCAGCTACCAGTATTTCTAGGTGTTGTGTATTTTCATTTTGTGACATTTAGATGTACCAATACTGAATGCTGCAAATTCCAATGAATGGTTGCATTTTATAATGCTACTATATATGTTTCTGCATTATATTTATTAAATAGCTTATAGTGATAAGGAATGTGCATTAGAAATTTGGACTGTAAATACTGGATGCTAATTAAGATTTAAAAGAACATTATACAAGTCAGTTGAAGACAAACTGGTTTTTGGAGAATTGCATACTATTAACTGTGTTTAAATTGTGTAAGTAGTTTATTACTTGTAATTCATTGCCTTATATTTGTGGTTAAGTTACTGAACTAGAATTCCTCTTAAAATATTAGTGTAGGGTATTCTTTGTTTTTACTGAATAAATCAAAGCAAATGATTTGAACTTTCTCTCCAATGCTTCAGTTTAAAATAAATAATTGAAAATCTGATGATTAGCATCAATTTATATTGAAGTCAAAATTTTCCAATAATGAYGTGCAACTGATCAATAGAAATTATTTGTTATACTATCAGTGTATATTTAGCAATCTAGGAACAGTAATAGAGTTAGTTTAATGGCTGAAAAATCCATGTAACAGTATCTAGTATGAAAACGTGYCCTCATTCACAGAGCAATTTTTCTCTTGATTCTGTGGTTTCCTTAATAAAGCTGAAATATTTTTAATCCATGAATGGTTTGCTTTAAAACAAAAGAGTAGGTGGGAGGGGAAGCAAAAGCAAGTTTAGTAAAGCAAGACCCATTGATAAACCAGAATTCCCTGCAMTATATTATCCTCTCTGTCAGCAAGTATAGATTAAAGTTGACARCTTTCTTAAGCAAATGCTAATATTTTTATAGGAGGTGAATCTTTCTTAATGATATGTTACATATGCATATTTACTGTTAGATGWWAACATGTTCATAAAGTGCACTGTTAACAAAGTGAAATGTGCCTTTCTAATGCCACAGAGTGTAAATAAGTTGAGGATTTAAAGTTGCAAGTACAATATATTGAAAATGTAATTACATTTCAAGGCAAGGAAGCAATTGAAACTTAATTAAATGTAGTTAAACTTTTAATTTAGGGTTAGAATTATATTTTTTTTATATAAGCTGGCACTTTTGGTTTTGTGGAGTGTGGCGGGATGAACACTTTGCCTTTAATATTTGAAGAGGAACTTTTTCCACAGTGTTATTAAATGCTATGAATAAAAACATCACAAGTAATTTTTAATCTTTTTGAAGTAGCTTTCATTCATACACCTATGAGTTTGAAAAGAACACCCCAAAGTGCACAGGGATGTGAGCAAACTCAGCTATCACTAGACCTTAGCTGAGGTGCCCTTGGGTTCGTTTTTGTGCTGTTCTCCACTGCTCTATTGAGCACGTGACAAGGTGTCCAGCACAGTGGATACTTCTCTGCCTTCCAAACCCTAAGTGGGCTCTGCTGAGGTTATAACATCTCTTCTGGATGGCAATATTATGCTGTAATATCAGACCATAATTTTAAATGAAGTAATTAAGTGGAAATATATATTTGGTTCGCTTGCACTAGCACACAGTCAGGCACCTTCCTTCAGACTAAGATTTCTGACATTGTTTTTCTTGTCTTTATTTGGACTGGTGTTTGCAAAGTGCTGGTGGTGGCTCATGTAGGATCTTGATCTTCATGAATTAGGGCTATTTTTTTTTGTTTTCTTTAGCTTTCAGCCTACATGAAGCAATCTGTACAACCTGATTAGATTTGCATAAAATCCAAAACTATATACTCGCTAAAGTAGACCTACTCATCTAAGATATCCATTGTCACTACATTATAAAACTGTAGTTAAAAATGTTTGCTGTAAGTGAGGGTGGATAAATTTAAAAAACTTAAGCACCGATGTTGTTTTTTGTAAGCAGAGCCTATAAATAAGGGGAAAATTAAGTGTCTAGGGTTTTTCCCCTCAGGCAATCTATGGTGGCCTATTTGCATTTTCTTTCCTTTACTGAAATTGTTATTAGTACATGTATTACTGTATTTGACCATCCTCTCACATAAGTAGAGCTAGTTTTAAAAACCTTTGCTTTAGGAACTGTTATTGGAAGCAAGAGGGCAGTAAGAAAATAGTTATTTTTATCAATATCTGTAATTTAAAGGATCTTCATGAAATGGTAGTTGTCCCACAGGGTTCTAATTATTGTATTTCTCTCAACATGGAAACATACAGTAATTATTTTTAAAATGCTACTGTGTTAAATAAGAAATTGCTTCCCTGACAAGCAATGAAATCTGGAGGCTACATGATCTGCACCCTTATTTTTTACTATTAATCACATGTATTTTATCTCCTAATTTTTTTTTTTCTTTTTCCTGGTTTGTTTCATTATAGCAGCATGTGAGAAACTGTTATACAAAAGACATGTGAAGTTATTAAGAGAGAGGATAACACAAAAGGGTGCTCTGTTAACTGTTTATTAAATCGTTATTATTGGATACACATTTCATCTGTGTTGGACTGTGTCGTTATAAGACTTGATTGCGTTGTGTGGCACAGATTAATTACTTGGAATATCATCAAAGGTATTTTCTGTATGTTAGTAATGSTGAAGATTTTAAGTATTTGTCATGTCATGTGCTAAATGTAATGATAATAGTACAAGTGCAGTAGATTGGGTGTTTTATTATGTACTAAAATTTACTGAGTTGAAGTACAAAAGCCAGACTATAAAGAGAATAAATTTATCTGTTTCATATTTTTTTTTCTCCTTTTCTGTCACTTTTTGATTTTTGTTCTTTTTATTTTTTTAGATGGGTGGTAAGCATGGGGAGTATGTGAAAATATTACGCTTTGGAACTGATTTAAAGGGCTTTGACTAAAACCATCTGTTCCCACCTCCTATCTTCAAGTTGCACTTGAAAAATAGGCCAAACCTTATCCCAGGGGGGCTAGTGGATAGAACTATCTGCAACAAAAATAAGATGTAAAAATGCAAAACATACAGATACTGAAAGCTCAGTGATCTGCAGCAGCTCACTCTTGCTTCTGGATAGTTTTGCAGGTCTGAATTCCTTAGTGGAAAGGACRATATAAGATACATGTGGGAGAGAAGTCTCCTATTTTCATGTTAAATRGTATGATTCCAGTAGGATGAAATTTGGTATCATCACTATCTATGCCCACAGTGGGTGGGGGCTGGAACTAAGTTCCCTACAATGTCCCTTCTACCCTGAACCATTCTGTGTTTCTGCTTTGAGAGAGAAACTGGTGTTCTGTATATTCCCTGCTCTCAGAGCAAGTTAGGAAAATGTTCCATTATCTCATGTTTAGGATGAAGATTGGGTATCTGAGCATTATCTTTTTTTAAGATGAAAAATCGTAAAAGCTCTGCAAGCATCAAAACAAGACTCAGTGTTGGGATAATGTTTTCAAAGYGGTGGTTTCGTGCACAAAACCCCCATCAACATCCTGCTATACCTTTTCTGTGATATGCCTGTCACCAAATAATTTTGTTGCCAAAAACGTGGTTTTGAGTGCAAACTGAGACTCCTTGGGGCTCGTGTTTTGTGCCATTCTTCTTGAATCCAAAGCAGTATTTTAACTGCTGTGTATATAGTTATGTAGAGTCCTCTATAGTTTAGATTCCTGTATTTGTCATTTGGAATCCTGAATATAGTTGCAGGGACCAATGAGATAACATAGGCAGAAATACATACCACATCCAAAAAAATCCTGAATATCACCAGAAGTAAAAAACCCCAAACAAACAAAACCCAACAAAAAAAAAAAAAACCACAACCGAAAAAAGAAACCACCCAACCCCTTTATGCTTACCTCAAGCTCCTNCCCCACCCAAAACAACCAAACACCCAAAGCAAACCAAACCAAAAAACTCACAAAAAACCCCAACCATCCTAATACCCCCCAAAAAACAATCCTCCAACCAAAACAACATACCATTAACCCCCAATAAAAAAGCTGCTGAATAAAATGGGCAAATGGAAACAGTACCGTCTTGCAGGTTTATCTGTCTAGTCAAAATCAGCTTTCAGATAAAGCAGTTGGCAGGAAGAGTATAGTTAAAAGATGATGGATAATGGAAAATACTTTTTCAGGGTGTTTATCTTTTGTCAGATTGCTTAAAAAAACTTAAGTTGCATCAGAAAATTGTGCAGCGTGTTACAGGCACATACTCTGTTACAGTGATTTGTAGCCTCAGCTCATAATGACACAAGTGCAGAGTATGCAAAAGCTGAAGCTGGCATAATTTTCAGTTATTTGAAAAGCACCTTCATCCTGAGCTACATATTCCTTTCTGTGCCAAGTCAACTCTGAGAATATTGGTCTTGTTTACAAAAGACATATCTGGGCTTCATCCCAAGAGACATGAACCTCACCTTTCACAGGCTGAGCTCCATGGCAGCTGTTTGCCCACAGCTCATCAGTGCAGAGGTACAGTACAGAGGAAGAGATGGTTCCTAGGCTATGCTGTTTGTTCCTGGAAGATAAAAATTCTCCAAGCAACTTTAAGAACCAAATTTTTGAATTAAATTCAATTTTTAAAATGAAGAAATGTATATATCTTATTCAAACCTGGGTACAAGTTAGCTGTAGGCTTATGTAGTCCCCTGGCCAGGAATGTTCAGTTGTTTTATATGCAGTTATTGGGGGGGGGAGGAAGTCATAGAGATGCTGATGGTTGTATATTAAAACAATTAAGGAATGAGAGTGGTTTGGGTTGGAATGGACCTTTACAGATCATTCAGTCCAACCCCTCTGCAATAAGCAGGATCACCCTCAGATACTCCAGATTTAGTTGAATACCATGAGTGCCACAGGATTTTTTTTTTTTTAAGCATGCATGGTTAGTGTCACAGAAGATTGTGGAATTATTTTTTCCTGYATGTTTCTCAGGTGTTGCTCAGAACAGAAAGATCCCAAAATGCAGAAACTTATGTGCTCTGCAACCGGTGTTGGTACACGAGCAAACTATTGCTTCAGCTCCTTCTGCAGCTTTTAACACAGGCTGCTTGCTGAAATGCTATTATGATTTTTTTAAAGCAAACCAAAATAGAAACTACAGCCTCCTGCAGAGTAATAAAAGAATAGTAATTTTTTCCCATTGGGTTTTTGTTTTGTTGGTTGTTTTGTTTGTTGTTGTTGCTGTTGTCAGGGTTTGTTTTGTTTTTTTTTTTAATAAGAAGTTACATGTAAACTTAATATTCTTCATTTTTGCTTTGTTATTTATAATTGCAAAATTTGTAAATGGCAAGAACTACTGCACTGGATTTAGAGTTGCTTTCCCTCTAGCTCAGAGTTCTTTGTTATTTGCTTGTAAATTGTAAATTTTTAATTTAAGGAAAAAAAAAAGAAAGTTGCACTATGTTTCTCAAAGAAGTTGTGTGTAAATTTTTGAATTGCCCTCAGGCTGTTTCACCACCTACTAACCAGCATCCTGCTTCACCTATGATGACATGAGATCTTTGCTGAGAAGCTAATGGTGGGTACAAACTACCTTTTTACTCTTTTAAACCCAGCCAAGAGTGTCTTCGTGCCTAACATTTAAAATGAAAACCTCCTCTCTTTCAATCTAAGARTCCAACCTTTTTCAAATCCTTTCTGTAGAGACCCACACTTGAGGCACATTCCAGCATATCTGTAGCTAAGAGGCTGCTGTTCCCTGAGCTAGCTTWTTGGAAACAAACTTGTGCAGAGCAGAGTATCCACCTGTCTCTAAAAAAATGGCTTTATTTCATAGTGAAAAGAATCAGCATCACTAAGATAGGGTGGTGTGTTGCTGTGTCCCTGTGGGCTGTGCTGCTAGCACGGATAGGTGACAAAAGCTGTAGTTCCTCCTTTTTCTGCCTTTCATGTAAGATCTGTTGTGGCATCCAATGTGCATTTTGTGAGGACCTTTCATCTTGGATGTGAAGTGAAGAAAGCAACAACTTCCATTTATAGTTTCCTACTTCAAAGCATAAGCTACAGTGAAGAGGTTCAAAGGTGGGCTGGTCTCAGAAGCACATATGCTTCCCTGCCAGGATGGATGTGTTACACCCATTTAGTCTTAATAGGTATTGCATGGGTCACTTTAGAAAGTATACTTGCATATTCTAATAACTAGGTTATGTTTATAAAACTGTTCTGGAAAAATAAATGCTTTAGACTTTTTCAAGTGTTGTGTTCTGTGGGAATAATTCASACTTTGCAATGTGATAACTGTTTTTACTGTGTCAGACACTATTAATAGCATGTTCCAGTCATGATGTGGCTGTACCCCAAGCTCAAGGGGATTGATGGGTTTTTTGTGTTTTTTTTTTTTTGTTTGTTTGTTTTTCAAAAAAAACCCTTGGTTTTGTTTTTATTGCTTTGACTTCTTCATTGAAGTATTTGGGTTTTTTTTTTCCCGGACAACAGTGCCCATCTGGATTTGTATTGCAGGTGCATGCTGTACTTGATGTTTTGTGTTAGATCAATGCTCTCCTTGGTGTGTTCCTGATTGTGGCCAGAGTCTGATCCATTCACAGGTTTCTCCCTCCTCTTCTTGCAGCAGAGGCAGTAGAACTGGTATTTTTCTCTCGAAGAGAAAGCAAAACACTTGTTTTATAAGCTGATGACATGATTTTGTTTAATGTGCCAGTCGTAATTGCTAATTCAGGCAGTCAAGATGACAGTGACTCTCCTCAAAAGCATCGACATAAAAACAACACTTTTCTGTAACCATCTGTAGTGCAGAGTAAGCATGAGCTTGTTTAAATCCTTTTTGCACTGAAAGCTGTCATTTCCATTTTATTTTTGAGTAATGTGCTGACTATTACTTTGTTAAGTTACTGGTTCATGTTTTGATTATTGGCTATTTGTGAATCATACATATCAAACCTGCAAGCTGCTGCTGTTAAGGCTTTGTTGGTCGTTGCTTTTGTAGGATGTTGATACGGCAAATCTGATGAGTTAATATGTCATTAAAATGCTGCTTGGTCTAGTGAACTGTGCTAGGATGTGGGAAGCCTCTGTAACTCAGTTTATCACAATTAAGCTTAGGGGGCTCTTAATACATTTTTGTTTCATATTTGATGTGAGAATAAATTTTAAAAAGCAAAWTACTATTTTGATACAACTTTATTAAAAAAAGAGAAATCCTAACTTGCATTTCATGATATCCAGTTAGAGAAACCATCCCTTTTCTGAAGGGAAGATTGTGTGAGTGTTAATAATAATACTGTATTATTGTATTGTAGCAAAGGCTACAGTGCTGTTGTTGAAAAATGAAATTTAAAAGGTACCTTCTGAACTGACTCTGCCCCTTAAGTGAGCAAAGCATTTGATAGTCATAAAAAGCACAAATGTAAAGTTTTATTGTGAAAATGAAGCCATTTAATAGACGTTAGAATGTTTTTAAATACTAAACATAAAATTTAGGTGTAAAAATAAAATATTTTTGACCTTTTRTGACCCTGCTGACTTCCTACTATTAAATAACAACAGATATTAGATGCCCTAGGTAATTTGATCAGTATGCCTTAAAAGCAGATAGTGACTACTAAACTTTTTCCTGGTCTTCTGTACAATAAAACAGGAAACAATTTGGTTGGCGACATAGAGGTGGAATGCAGTAGGAAAATGAAATGAGATAAAACTCCCTGTGGAGACGCAGTCTGCATGTTACACCCTGAAGGGATGAATGCTGATACTGTGCACGAAAGGCTTCTTTAGAGAGTCTTGGAATTTCTAAATATTTATTATGGCAGTATATAATGGCTGTATTACATAATGTGTTGCTGTTTCCTGCTTTCTATATCCTGAAAATACTTGATAATTCAACCTTAAGTTTAAATACTTCTTGTAGTTTCATTAGAGTTCTGCAGATAGGAGCCTTGGAGCAATCACCACTTTTGAAAAATAATATTTAGGAACAAAAAGAGATTAGTAGRGAACATATTCTAATTACTGAAATACTAGGCTAGAAGTATTTCTGAGTCCTGAGTCTTAACTCTTCCCTTKCCATTGTCTGTTGGGAAGTGAGAGMAAGCTAAATTTCTGATGCTCAAGGTGGTGCAATGCTCACTTGTTAAAAATATTTGGAATTCATTGTATAAAGTCCTTCTTTCTGTTAGRATTTTTTTCATGGATTTATGGTGTATACAAATAGACTAAAAATTATTTTTGTTGGCTCTTGTGTTTGCAATATGCAATTGTTGTACATGTACAAAAGCTGATTCAGACATTGAAGAACAAAACCTCTGGTTTTCKGTTTTTAAAATTTTGTTTCTCATAACATCTCTTAGGATCCTTGGCCAATCTTTGAGTGTTCCTTTCCTCGTTATTTGTCAGTAGCAATGACATGGTAAAATACAGAGGGTGAGCTATTTACAAAATTCCAAATAAAATGCTCACTAGAACAACRTGTAGGCAGCTCTTGGCTTATGAAAAAAATACATTATGCTGGTCTTACCTAAATGTTAAAATGTTTTCTTAAGCTTTCAAATATTTTGGAGGTGATTGTATCATGAGAAAAGAAATGGGAAAAAAATCTGTTTTCATGAATAATGGGGGATCTTGATATCCTGAATAATTAAATGAGGAAAAAAACAAAACTTGACAATTGTTTCTAGAGTTGGAAAAGCTGTCACTTCCTAAAGATATGCAGTTGGAGATAAAAAGTTTTGAAGGTATTGTGCGAACACAATTATGAGCAGCTACTTCATGCTCCAAAATTCAAGTTTAAAATAAGTTGTTTGTTCCAATTTCATTATTCCAGTCTGTGCCATCTTGAGCTGCAAGGAGTGTTCCTGAAGTTCCTGGAGCTACTTACCATCTCATTCCAGCTGGGTGTGGGAAGACATAGCTGAGAGAGAATGTGTGTCAGCACTTCTCCACCTTGGCACTCACTACTGATCTAGCAAAGAACAAACTTTAGCAAGACTTGACAAGTTTTTTCACTGCCACCAAAACACCCTTTGTCCTTCTGTTCAAAGTTCTAAAGCCACAAGAGCAAAGATGTGTTAGGAATTGTCTCTCACCCCATCTGGGACTCCAGAGTATTTTTGTGAGAAGATGCCGTCTGCTGTTGCTGCCGATGGTTTTAGTGCCTTGGGATGAGAGTGTAGAGAGCAGTGTGACTGCAGCCTGAGGTTTGGAATAGGCAGCTGCCTGATACCACAACTGGATCCAACAAATAGATACAAAAATAGATGCACAGATCCCACAAGAAGACTGACCAAGCAGGAGAAGGAGCTCTGGTTTCTGTTCTCCTAACCTACAGAAAAGCTACTGTGACATCAAGCTTCCCYAGACGAATTAACACATTTTGATTCATTTTTCGGGAAGTGTGTAGCTAACTGGAAGGTCTGTGGCTAGAAATACCCTTGAATACGCTTCTGGTGAGGGGATTTGTCGTGTTTTGTCTAGTAATAAGGTATTTATTGCTCAAAAGATGTGTAAAAGAGTTTGGCACTTGCTAGCACATTGCTTGAACCTTAAGGAAGTAACCGCAAAATGTTTTTAACTCTAAAGACAGATTTTACTTGAGCAATATGGACCTGAATTGCAGGACTGCAGAGTTAGAGTAAAGTAGGAAGGTTCTTTTGCTTTTGGGGGTTTTGGAAATGGGTTGCTTCATTTTCAAGTGACAAAAGAAAAAGCTTAAAAACTACTGCAAAAAGTCACAGCTCCTGATTTACTCAATTTACCCTTGTTCTAGCTATTAATAGGAAAGTAGAATTCATCTTCACTGTCTGTTCCAGTGACAATTCTTTTTGTAGACCTTTAAAAGGAGGAATTGTTACAGATCTCCATGAATGAGGAAGTGTTTGTTATGGGTTTTCCCTGGCTATGACACAGCAGATAAAATGTTCTTAAACAAATCATGTGAGATGGATGTAGTTAAGGGATGAGCAAACATTTTTCTGTTTTATATCTGTGTGGGCAAACTGGAGRCTGTTTTAAAATAATGCCCTAAATCTCTTGGGTATAATCTGATTACTTTCAAAATTTTATGTTGAAYGAGCAACTGGAGCTTGCTGGTCATTGATTCATTTTTCTCTGGTTGAATGTTACCTGAAGGATAGGGGTGAGCATCCTTGGTCTGGTGAGGTGTTTTTGTGGAGGCCAATAATGAGCAGCACGACTTTTCTCACATACCTGGCTTACTGATCCCATCTTCCATGGAACCTGAAGAGGCATTGAGAGTACCCAACTATTAGTCTGGTATACAAGAGACAATTAGTCTGTTACTGTTATGAAGATGGTTTGGAAAAGCGTTTCCTAGATATCTGCTGTAAAGCCCAACCTTTCCTGGAAGTTCACAAGTGACTAAGATCCTGACACCRGTCTATCAGGCGAAATTTGTACTGGTACTTATTTTTTCATGGAATACTTTGACATCATGCTGACACAGTGGTTCCCTGATATTTGTAGCAATGGGCACTGTTTACCCTTTGCCTTTTTCATGGTGTATTTCTGCTGAGTTTCTAATTAAAAACACTTAAATGTGATCTGGTGCTGTAGACTGTTAGCTTGAGCTTGTGGATCATCAGAGGCCTATAAACCAGGGTGTGAAAATCAAAGTGCTAAAGAATAAATTCAATTTAGCCAAGGAGCTATATATAATAAGCAACAGCAACTGCTTTGCCGCTTGGCTTCATTTCATGAAGATGTAATTAGGACCTTTTTCCACCCCACTGATCCCTCTTTTAACTGTGACATACAGATATTATATGGTTATCTAAACTGTAAAGCATTAAATGTATGTTTTTCACCACTAAATATGAGAGCTTAATTAAAAATTTTGGATTGTCCTTTGTCTTTAATCAAATATAATGACCTGCTCTAATCCCTAAAGATGTAAACTACCAATTAATTTTGATTATATAAAATTAGAACTTCAGTTCCTCCCCTGAGCTTTCTATTTTGGCAGAAACCATTAATACAGTTCACTCAGCTGCAACAATCAAAACAAAAATTACTTACTGTTTAAGGAGCATGTTAGTATTAAGAAAATGGTTCTATGGGAGTAGATGAGCACATACACCTTCCTTTCATTAGAGAAATGCTTTTTCTAGGTCTTCTGATACTTGATGGTCAGTTTGTGCCAGATTACTCTTTTTTCTACAAGTAAGTAGTAAGCTTGTAACAGTATTAATGATCTGCTCCACAATTTACTCGAATGTTTGGCACTTTGAGTAAAACCACAACAGATGCATGGGAAAAGTAAAAACCAACCAGCCAACCAGAAAAAAAACCCAAACAAACACTCCCCTCCCTCTCTTGCCAAATTATATATATGAGAAGAGGGAGTAAAGAGAGCCTCTGTGTATATAAAGGGAGATGTGGGAAATTTAAAACAATTTTATGCTTGTGATTTAAAAACAAAACATCACCTTGAAATTTACTGGTGAGTTCATTCATGAAAAAATATGGCCAAAAGTACAAGAAAAGTTTCTGGCAGGTATTTTGRATGAGGGCAGATGAACAAGCACATATAATCTTCTAAACAGGACAAAATGATACTGAGGCATCAGCCAGAACTGTTGTGTTTAGACAAGTATGATTTTGCTATTAATAACATTACATGGAATGCTGCATGRAAGCCTTTAAAGTGCAAAGTGAAAGTTATACATGTTTAAAGGTGTTGTAAAGAGATTTGTATTTTAACATCTGGAAAAGAGTAAGTTTTTGCACATGCAAAGTGTGTTTCTTGATGGTGCTTGGAAGCTACTGTCATCCTGACTCAGTCATGCAAGCATAATTAATGCTCATCTGTTTAGGTAAACATAGTGCCTCACCTGATCTTATCTCTTCACTGYATGGATGAGTGAATATTTAATTCCYTTGCCTGTCTTTACTTTTCCCTTAAACAGTAACTTAYRTYAGCAGTAGTTTTCTTCCTGCTCCATGTCTTTTATTTAATAGGATGGAGGTGTATGAGAGGTGAAAGGGCATGATGAGGAGAAAGACAGTATTTTCATATCTTTTATATGGTCCTAGCCTGTCACTGAAGTTCACTTCTCACTGAGATAGAATGAGAACATTGAAGCACATATTTGGACTGTAGTAAAATGTGAGGGACAAGGTGGATTTCACACTGTGGTATCCATAGGCTGTTGCCTCAAGGTGGGTTAAAAGATGACAGTGCCACGTCTGCAGAACAGTTACAAATAGGCACTTGTCTATTTTGGGTGTTTTGAACAGCACTATGGTGCATTTTCAAGAGGCATTCTGGCCACTGAGGAAAGAAAGCTTTCTGCTTGAGAACATGGGTCATCATTTAAATGCTATGCAAATATTTCCATGTTTAGGAGGTATTTTTCAAATATACATTCAGATGCACACTGCCCAATAGCATAGATGGTTTGTTCCTGCCATAAGGAACTTGTGTGGCACTGCTTGTGGTGCAAGACTCTTTCCCTAACCACATTTTCTTGTAGCCACATTTAAAACTGAACAAATAATGACCAGTGTTCTGCTAAGCCAGTGTCCACATCAGGGAMGTGCCCCAGTTCTGCTTTACAAGTACTCCTGCTAGGGCTGCTGGAATTCAGCCTATCTATTATGCATACCTTGAAGCAGTCTTTCTGGTATTACCAGTCCAACTACTGAAATCCATGTGGTTTTAGCCATTGTTTTATTTTGTCTTTTGGTATTTAAGACCTTAAAATTAAGCACTCAATGAAAGTGTGCTTTCTGAGAAAGCTTCTCAGAACAGTACCATGTCTACCCTTCTGCCATGTGGGGTAGACATGATACTGTTCTGATTATTTCTAAAATTAAAGAATCCTTTTTGTTTTTTCATGGGATTCCAGGAATGGAGTGTTTAAGATGCAATAATCTATCTCCCACTTCTCTTGTATTTACCTCCTTATTTACTCAAGAGAGTTTTGGGATGGAGTCATACACTAAAATTGGGTAAGGATGACAAATTACCTCATCCTGAGGTGTTTCAATAATGCTCTTCTGCAGACTGTCATAGATAACCCCCCTATTTTTTTGTCAGATTGAGGTGATATTCTGCTCACTGTAGTGTAAGGGAAAAATAATGTTTTGGAAAGATCTGCTGAAATTTCAACAGATGCTCTATGTACAGTCTAACTCATTTCTCTACTACTGGAGCACACTTTTTTTCATACATTATTGTAACATCTTTTAAATTGGCTGTTCTGTTCATAGGTACATGATTAATGTGTTTCATTTGTTGCCAAAAATGCTAAGAATTAAGTTTTCATCCTTGAAATAAGTTTTTAATTCCCTCTTCTAAGCAAAAAACACCTGTCAAATTTCTCACAAAAAGCTGAGAGCAGCTGAGAAGGTGTGTCCTTGACAGAAAAATTTTGAGAGCTTTTATTGACATGAAAAAACTAACTGTAGTGGTGGCTCTGSTCCTAATTAAACTTTATCAAACAGCGATTTGTATTACAATTTAAGTAACTCTTTTAAAAAATGAATTTTCATTTGACTCTATYAGCATATCATACCTTTCAGCTGACTTCCATTAGCTTGCTGAGATTGCCATTTGGGTTTTCCAGTTATAAATTTAGTCCTACAAGCATAGTGTGAAATAGTGCATGGTTCCAGAATCCTGACTTAGGAAGCATTAACCTCTCTAGACCAAGAAAAGAATGAAGGCAGACGTCTACTTGTTTTGACAGTCAGAGTCACTAAGTAATGAAATTCTTTCTTTAATGAAAGTAGATTTCTTGACATTTTCAATGTTATGGTATGTCTTTAACTGAAAAATGTTTCCTTTTTCTTCATTCACTTTCAAAGAAGAAAGCTAGAGAACTTATTAGAAATGTTACATTAAAACTTGTCATAGACTGGTTAGCTGTTTCCATTTTCTGATCCTTTATATAAGTTACCCTTTAATTTTTGTAGTATGGACAGTCTCATGCAGTTGAACATCAGGTGAATCTGACTTAAAAATGAAATACAAACTTTGAAAATGAGAAGTATACTAAATTGGGGTTGTGGGAGAAAACATATTTATAACTGAATACAACTTTGAAGACTCTTAATTGTGATGAGTTTTTAGGATCTCTGCCATCAGTTGGAATTTTAAGAAAAGGCACAAAACTGAGGGGGATCTAGAAGTATATGACTCTTCCTGGAAATAAACAGAATTATATTCTGAAACCAGGTAAGAACAGTCTCATCTCTACATGTTATCAWATACATGTTCCTGAATTTTTGGACCCTTTGACTACTACTTTGAGAACATAAATTATTCTACCATAGATGGTACAAAATTTCTGCATGGTGTAGCAGAAATTAATTTATTCACCACAGATGGGAGTGGGAGGTGGCTCTATCTCCTGCCAGAGCCAGGAAAGGCTGCTGCCTCATCCAGACCTCTCTCTGCAGGGCTGTAGCAGCCCACTTGGCTCTCCAGCCATCTGACAACACAATGTATGGGCATGAATACTCTCATGGGGAGTTTTTTTGCTGCTCACCAACAATCTGCAACTTTAGACTGCTGCTGCCTAAAGCCAGCCCTGGTTCTGCCCCACTGGGATACCACAGAAACTGAATGTAGCTRGAGATGTTTGGAGAGAGGCCTCCTAGGGAATCCAGCAGAGGTTTTTTTCATGAATCCTGCATGCGTGTGCCATGTGCATAAGTTAACAGCAGGAGCTGCAGGTGGGAGCTGTATTCATTTTCTTTGTGCACTGACAGCCTAATATAAACATTGTGGTGTAAAACCACAACTGTTAGCTTATATTCCAAGATCAGTGAGTCTCTGATAGTAAAAGTACATAAAGAGAACCAATAAAATCTTGGAAAGGCACATATAAAATAATAAAAATACAGCCAGTGAAAGTTYGGGTTTTCACCTAGCTGAGGTAGTTTGGTGTTCACTTGCCAGCTTTCCTCCTTGTCTTTTAGAARGTCTTTGTGAGATGGGGGAAGGTAGATTCATCTTGGTGGTGAGAGAGAAGCAAAGTAAAAATTTTGTTCTCTTCAGCAACTTTTTTTTTTTCCAGATATTTCAATCTGTTTTCGTTTGCAAAATCCTGATGGAATGATCTTGAAAGAATTATGCCTGTTGTTCTTGGCATTTTGTGATCTTACTCCATGCGGTGTGAAGAACCTGCTGCTTCTCCCAAAAAATATGAAATAGAATGGGGATTTATCTTGGMTGTGCTCCAGTGTCATTCCTTAAACCTTACATTTTATGAGCTCTCCCCTTTTTTCTCTGGTTTCCCTCCCACCTTGCTCCTTTGCAATGAACTTTGCAGGGCCAGGCATTTCACTTTCTCACTCATTTCTGCATGCAGTGAATATGTGGCTCTAYGTAAATACAGAAAGCTTAACATGCTTGAAAATGGCAGTTTGCACTATACTGC
>NW_026623441.1:338802-342807 GCF_030028575.1 Malurus melanocephalus
TTCTCTGTTGACACAATTTGTTTGCTTTAGGATCTTTCTAATTAATGAGTTTCTCTGTTGACACAATTTGTTTGCTTTAGGATCTTTCTAATTAATGAGTGTGTGCTTACATAAGAGAAARCATGCAAATAAATATTTGACAGCTTATTAAAAGAAGTATTTTTAGCCCAATTTAACCCAATTTAATTGTGTATTACCATACAAGTTTCTTCTGAGTTGAGGTCTCAATTCCTAGAACAGCTGAATTTACCTTCTGGTTGAGACCTTCATGATGTGAGATTAATTTCACAAAGACTGACCTTCTCAACATGAAGAACATTTTTTATCAGTCTGTCATATGTTCTAAATTTTTGCAGTAATCTTGGCATAAATGCTTTGACTTCCCTTATGAGATAGTTGAAGATCTCTTTCATTCCTGACACCTTTCATCTAGTTCAGTGATATGAATGATTTGCCTACTAACCTAAATAATGATAACGGTAAAAATGTTAAACAACTACAAGTTGTTTAATGTTGTTAAACAACTACAAAGCTTTGGCTTTACTTTTGAGCCTGACTTCTAAATTAACTCATATAGAGCATTTTTTTACTGCTTTTAAAACCAGTTAAAGAATCTTGAATAACCATCTGATGGTTGCCAGTGTAGCTGTCCTCTTGACTTCTCCATGCCTCCTTTACATGGCAAATAAAGTCACACCAGGTATTTGTTACTGAGTTGTTTCCGTAAGTGTTTCTATGGTCRCCAATGTTCTGAAAATATTCTAGGCAGAACATCCATCTGCAAGGTGAGCTCTGTTATTGAACCCATACTTCTTACATGATATAACATAGTGGATTATGAGTTGTATTTTACAGTCTCCAGTGTCCAGGCATGGCTGCTTTAAGCACTTGCCGAAGCTGTGCCCTGTTACTTTGCAAGGTATGAGGGTTATTTTGTATTTCTTTTCAGTTAACCTTTGTCTGTGGGTGGCTATTTTCTCATTTAGAGGATCTAGGATTCTCTCTTTTTTWAATGCATTTTTGTCTCAAACAGAGAAGTTGAGGCAATATTAAATGCTGTCTCAGGTTTGTTTAGTTGTCAGTTTTTTGTTGACTAAAGTCAGAACCCCACAATTAATTTTAGTTTCATTTTTGTTTGGCTTCCTCATTAAATGAATGGTATTTTTTTCCTGTGAACCTCACACCCTGAATCTTGATCCCACTATTGAAAGTCAGCCAAAAGTGATTCAAACAGCAGTAGGAAATACTATCTAAAATTCCGASAGTAATTTTTAGAGGAGACTGAATCTAAGAATTAAGGTGTATGTCTAGAAAGATTATTAATTTGATYATGCCAGTTAGTGTGTTTATGAAGCTGCCTAGTGCCTACTGTCTTGATAGGTAAGATTCCAGGTTAAGTTTCCATGATAAATTTACCGAATTGGTCAACCAGGTTGAGGACAATTTAAGGTAGCTGCTTCAAAGGCAAGAGATGTTGCTCTTGTTACATAAACTGCTCTGCAAACCTGCAAACCTTACATTGCACATTTTTACAGCTTTTTGTGCAGCAGGACCTCTGTAACTGTGAACAAGGGCTACTCTRGGTCTTGCAGAATCTGCTTGGATGSGKCAGATTCCAGGSTCAGCTGAAGATGAAAACTCYCTAAGTCTCATGGRGAAACCTATGGCTGAGATAAAGGGRATGGRACAGCCCCAGAATTCATAGTTATTCAAGGATAATCTAAGTTTAGTAAAATTTAGGTAACTTTAAAAAAAGYTTTCTTGTAATTCTAAAATTCCTTTTGTGTTCTAGTGTATTTTTTTCGTCATTGTAAACTAATGCAATGAATTTGGAACAGAGGCTGTTTCTGTTTTCTTATTAGGAATGACTGTCATAATTAAATATTACTTGTCTTCCACAATGAAGCTCATAATTCACATCTGYAAAGTTCTTTGGCATCTAGGGACAGAATAGTGAAGTATTCCCATCTATCTTTCCATTTACATTTTCCWACTCTGATTTTTCATGTCCTCTGAACCAAGTAGTCTGACAGCCTATGCTCTGGAATAAAGCAATTATTGTCACTTCTAAGAGACTATAATAAACAAAGGGTTTTGAAACCAGTGACAGATCACTAGCTTCCTTAGTAAGGCACATGTCGTATTGAGAAAAAAATGATCTGTTCTGTCAACATCCAAGTTCCATGTTCAGATTTAAAATAAATGGAACAGATTATTTAGGCTAAAGCAAAAATTGAAAATCCGTTTATTTTGTGTAATTATATTAGGCAATCAAAAGGCAGCACTAAATCATGCTGTCCATCTCCTTTCTGCCCTTCCCATGTTTCTTGATTATAGGAAAATTATAAAKCAGCACAGAAGAATACTGGAGAAATGGAAAATAAGGCACTAACAAGCATTTCTGTTTGGATCCCATTTGTAAATTGAAGTTAATTTTTTTAAGTTGCAGGGCATGTTCCACCCTATGTTATCTTCCAYGCATCAGTGATGTCTAAATTTGTTCATTATGTGTGTTTGTAACTATATTTGTAACATCTGGCTGACCAAAATGCTATTTTTGAACATAAGCACAAAGGTGGTAAGCATGATTGTTATTTATCAGCTGGCTTTTTTTAACCTCTCTGAACTGTCTTTACTCTCTAGAAGCTTTTCTCTTTTTTTCTTTTTTCCCTTTTGCTCAGAGCACATTTGACATACAAACAAAAGTGACTTTTGTCTTGTAATGGAAACATGCCAAGCTGTTTGACATACTGACAGGTGGGATATTATTTAGTGCTGCTGAAATTTGGGTTGTATGGGGTGCTTTGTTCCTCCCAGATTGTGTTTTGACTTGCATGTTTCTCACTGCCATTGTAGCATTAACCTTCTTTATTGGACTTGGAACATGCCTGCAAGAGTTAGCTGTATAAATGGCATCAAGGGCTTTTTTTCCTACATTGTTAACATGTTTCTAAAACAAATTGTACAACAGGAGTTAAAAAGTTTTCCTTTTTTTTTTTTGTTTTTCTTTTTCCCCCACAGTAAATTGCCCATTTTATTTAGGTGTGGATGCTTCCCCCTGCCTTTCACACTTAGTTTGGAATATACAGCCATAAATAAAATATTTAAATTCTGTTTTCCTCAACAGCATTTATTAAAACTGTGCCTCTAAAATTGCAGAGTARGGAGTACTCTGAGAATGAGGAAGGGATTTTAAATTATGTTACTTCAATACTTGTTTGCTAAGTATTTGGAGTTTTCTTGTCCATTTGCTAAAGTCAAGCACTTGGTTTTGATTTTGGTCCTGGCAGAGTAGACGTTTGTTATGTTTGTGCAAGAGTACCCCAGCAGGAAACAAGCTATGATGTCATGTTTATAACAATGTAAGTAGAAAAGAAATGATGGCCAGTAGATGGCAAAGGAAATGCTGTCATTGGTTTTATGCACTATGTAGTTCTTTAAGCTGTTGGTGTTGGTACATTTGTTGTTGCATATCATGACTGAAAAGGCATGTCAAGGGTAAGGCTTTTGTAAATCAGGAATGCCAAAGGTAAGGGACAGTTTACTTAGTTTTCCTGGAGTATTGATTCAGCTGCAGCTCCACTGGACTCCAGTACAGCCAAAAATCCTGTTCTGTGAGATTGCCAATTGATGTACCTTTAGGCTTCCAGGTGCTGGGTGTACATTATGGACTGCAGCCTCTGCCTGGATGCCATGGGGTCATAGCACGTCTGTCAGAAGTACTCTAGGAACCCCTGGTGAACCTCCATTTCATGGGAATAAAAGTTTGTATACTAGGGYTGGACTCTTGTGTTCCTTGTTTTAGTATTGCATTAATCATGGTTCCCATTTTTTTAACAGCCTGAGTTTTCAGGCAGAGACAACACATGGAACCACAGAATGGTTTGGATTGTAAAGGACCTTAAACATCATCTCCTTACAGCCTCCTTGCCATGGGGAGGGGYACCTTTCACTCAGCCAGGTTGCTCAGAGCCCCATCTAACCTGGCCTTGAACACTTGCAGGG
>NW_026623441.1:344265-346536 GCF_030028575.1 Malurus melanocephalus
CTTTGTTTAAATCCATATGCTTTGTAAGATGGGTAAAAATCTCAGCATATTGCTGCCATAAGAAATCTTTTCTGGTTTTCATTGAAATAAATTCAATAAAAGAAGCAGCTGAYTATAATTTGCAATCAAAAACAGAATCAAGTGGGGAAAAAAAAGGCTGCTGAAGCTGAATTCAAAACAAAATCATTGCACTTACAAATAAAGTAGTGGAATGAAACAGCTGGGATGTCTGTTTGCTCTTCCATGTGATCTACGTTAAGGGTATGGTACAAGGGCTGTAGTTATATATGTGGTGTACATGTAAGCAATMCAAAGAACATTTTAAGTTTCCATACTAATATGATGATCACTGAGTGGAAAGACCAACATACAGGATGATCATATAAATCTGAAAAGTAAATTATTGCTCCATGTCCACAAATGTGTCTAAAGATTTTGTGCAATGCATACAATGTTGATACATAATAATTTGGAGTTAAATGGCATGAGAATTAGAACTTTGGKGTTCATATTTGCAAATGTACAAAACTTCACAGTTCTGTTGAATGCAGGAAAACCTACTGACTTAGAGYGAGAGTAATGTATTAAAAGCAGATCAGAAATCATTCCATAAAAAACAAATTAGTATGTCTTCTAATACTTATTTTACAAATTATTTCAGTGAGGACTCTGTATGAATTTAATTTATGGCAACGTGTTTTGAGTAGGATCGTTGACTTGGAAAGGCTGTCATAACAACAGAATGGTTGGAGAGACAGATTGAGGATTTTTTTATATTATTTTAATATTTATATTGAAAACAAGAACATCAAATTATCAGTTTCTTTTACACTCATTAGGAGGTGATACCAAATATTTTGTGAAACTGTATAATAAATTGCATATGAGTATTGCTATGGGGTAGGAGAGCAATGAAATGAAATTTCCTTGTTTGACATGCCCAGCATCAAATTTCATATTAATTTGAAATCGGTGAATTTCTCCAAGGTAAGATCCCAGCCTTTGTTTAATATGTATGAGGCACTTTTTAAATTTAAYCTAATTCTCTTCTCAGCAGAAGACTTTCTAAAGAATATCTAATAATGTGTCTGTACTTCCCAAAAATATCAGTGCAAGGGCAAAAGTGACCCTGTTTTGTTCATGATGTTTTCATGAGATAGCTGTGAAAAATGAATCTTCTAGATCAAAACATAATGTCAAAAATAGTAGCGTTAGAAGTCTGACATCTCAAAACTTTGGGGTCACCTTTTAAAAGCAGGGACATTGAGCCATAGAGACCTTTACAATATTAAATCAGACCACTCTGAGATTTAACAAAATAATTGCAATCCTAAATCCTGGACAACAGAACAGCTGGAATTGACACAGAGTGTGTACTGTGCTCTTTCTGGTTTAGGTAACCTGAAATGGACCTCAGTAGTGATAACTGCAACTGATAGACATTAAGGAATATGTCTTGTTGAAAAATCAAAACTCTTTGGRCATTTAAAATTAAATGTTCCCAATCATATTGTTTTGTGTATAAAAAGGGAAAATCCCACTCAGTTAAACAGAACATCTCTAGTAGGGGTATGGTTACTTTCAAAACTAGCTTTAAAACTTTCAGATGCTTTAATTGTCTGGAAAACATGTCTTCTGTGGTTTTTGTCTTGCAGTTGCTTTGCAAATATTACTTGAGAATTCTGTGCAGTGGGAAGCAGCCCTGTTGTTTTGTTCTGACCATATAAGTTGACAGGAAATCAGAAGATGTAACGAAGCTTGATACATATTCAGTGAAGAGGCTAAAATACCTGCTGGGGTATCAGAGGGAATTTGGGGTGTCCAAACTTCAAAGACAAARGCAATGCCACCTGGATGGTGGAATCACCATCTTTCTGAAGAGCTTCAGCCTACCCACGCTGATGCCCTTACCCTAATTTTTGTCTGAGGAGTCATGAACCATTTCTTGGTCTATAGTATGGTTTTGACTRCATTTGGCTGTGATTATGCTTTCTTTTGATTTGTTGATTTATCTCMATTTCTCTAAAAAATAAACCAATTTCCTAAAGAAGGCATACCTTTGGAAATCTTAACAATGAATATACTTCCTTGCTGAAAGAAATTAACATTCTGCTACTAATGAAAAATATGCAAGGACTCTTAATACACCATTTTTCCAACTTCTTCATAAACACTCTTTTCTCTTGTCACTTGTCTAAAAAACCAGTTGTCCCAAGTTATTGCCTACTTTTTTTCTTTTATTTGTGAAGAAACAAATTGCAGTGTTGTGTG
>NW_026623441.1:347080-417549 GCF_030028575.1 Malurus melanocephalus
TTTTTTAGGAAAGTTTATTATCTGCTTGAAGATACTAACTTTTGCTGGTCTTGGATTAAAATAATGTACTTCGATAATAGTAGGTATAAAAGGAATTTTGGTTCATAYTAATGCCCTGAAGTATTAGCTATTTATCTTTATTTTTCTTAGAAATATTATTTTTTCCTATTTTTGTTGTGGGCTTATTTTTTCCATGATTGGTTTGTCTTGTCATTAAATTGAAGAGCTTAAACCAATAGAGAAACAAAGTCTGAATAGAAAACAAACCAAGCAGGAAAAGCTAAAACCACCTGGTGGCTTATTGCTTCTGAGAATAAAACATACCTTTCAAATTATTCCCAAAAGAATTTGAGGAAAACATTTTAGAAATGATGACTAGAAGCACATTTTAATGTAGTGTTTTAAATGACTGGCTTTTCACCGAGTCTGGCCCTGTAAATGTGATGGATCAGTTCTGAAACACCTGCATTGAAGTGAACCAGTGATATCTTTCAACACCTTAAACCACTGGCCAGGTCCTGCATCTCAGACAGCAACTGTAAGTAAAGGTCATGATGTCATCACTCCGCTGTGAGGGTGCCTGGATTAAAATGTTCTTCTATCCAGGGATGTGGACCCGAGGAAAGAGGAAGGTGGGGGTGAACCTGTCACCCCTGAAGTAGGATTTTGCACAGTGAAAATACCASAGTCGTCATACCCAGACGTGACAGCATGCAGCAAGATTGCTACATGAAATCAGGCTAACAATGCACAGCGGGCYGAGTGACAATAGGGTAATTGTTGTACAGCAGGAGGCTTAGAAATGGATTTCTTATGCTTAATACCTGCAAAAGTTCCTGTGAGTGAGGCATACATAAAGGCAACATTATGTGCTAGGTTAYAGGTTTTTAAACTCTAAGTGCTGGGAAATTTTTTTTTTTTGCCAGCATGCCAGAGTCTGTTTCACTCCCTACATCCTTTTTCGCATCAAGTGTCAACTGAATTTCCGTGTTAGTGCTTTGGTAATCTTCTGCCCAAATTCTGGCTAGCGTTGATTTTTAGTTTTGCAGCTGCTGACTCTGAATTGGATGTCCTTTGGTAACACATGTAACCTGGATTAGCTCTCAACCTSTGTGTGTCTATCCAGGGAGGCTTGAATAGACTGAGGTGAGAGAAACTGTTGACCTTTAAAGGAAGCAGACTGGGAAGGGCAAGAAGGTGTTGTTCAGGTAATTATTGAATTTTAAAGTAGTTCATGATATGCAGAGAAAACAGCAAGCATCATGTTTTATTGGTCTGTTTTTTCTCCAGATTATACGGTGTGATACTTGGGATTATATTTTTGTAATGTAGATATTGTACATTGTTATTATTGTTGTTGCTATCACCCCCACCAATAATAGTAATTGTAATACTTCCAGTCAGTTGTCTTAGAAGATAACTGTTGTACCTGTTTTAATTCTGAACTGTACAAGTTGTGCTTATGAACTGTGTAACAAACTCTATGTTTTGGTGTTAGGGAGGTACATATGTGCACGCTTCTAACTATYYATGTATGCATGTGTTCTGAAATTCRAAATTCATTTTGCCTRGAATTTGTTAAATAGTTAGACTATATTTGTTTAATTCAGACTGATTCTGTTTTGTGACACATAACCTCAAAAATTATTTTCCATTTCTCCTTACTCAAATGGGTTAGGTTTTTAGCATCCCATCTTGAAAATGCAGAAGGCAATAATTATTAAGTAATGGAGTAAACATTAGAGGATTAGATAGAAAGTTAATGATTTTAATATTTACATTAAGATATTTTATGAGCAAAAGGACTCTATTTGTGAGTTTATTTCTCACCCCTTGGGTTTGGTAGCAAAGATGGCTTGACAGAACGTAGTTTGCAGAGCAGGTTTTGGTAAATTGTGTTTCATTCTCTTGCATAGGATCACTTTTTGGTTCCAGCTACGTCAACATAATTTAAGAGTGACCAAATAAAACTAATTTCTGTGAAATTGCGCTTATCTATCAGTACTTCAAATTTTGGAGTTTTTTCCCTCTGTTTGCCTGAAGAGGCTTTGGAGGCACCAATTTGTCAAAAACATTTTTATTAGAGGAGCTTTCTTTTTCAGTGCATCACTATGCTCTGAATCCTTAATGCTARAAATCTGCTATTAACTTTACCTATTTTTTTCACTCAACTTGTGAAACAGTTTGTTATGCTGTCAGTGTTTGAAWAGCTATACTGTGATTTCTAAGGTATAAATTAGAGAGAAGTGAATGAAACAAACATAAGTTTAGCTGATATGGGCCCTTCTCATACTTAAATTTGCCTGCCCCAAAAAATACACTCAGTAACAGTTCAATGTTTTTCCCCCTTTGTATTCCTTGCCTTTTCTAAAAAGTGCATTGAGGGCAGAGTGAAGTTGGAGATTATTTGCTTGTTTGTTGCATTAAAAAAAATACAGCTGTCTCTCTGCCAAGAGGAAGATTCTCCATCAACTGCTGACCTCCTATCTTTGATCTTCTTGTTGCATTTGACCTTTTTTTGGTATGTGGTTTTATAAATGTTTTATTGCATGACTACTGCATTTTTGTCAACTGGATATAATTAAAAATATGAATAACACCATAAATATCCTAAGCTACCTGTTTATAGAAGTKTTGTTCTCCTTCCCTGGTCTTCTCCATGCTGGAGGAGCAGGAGGAGAAGTTCTGGAAGTGATTCTTGTGTCTTTCATGCTTGGCATGGGGAGTTCACATATTAAAACTCTGGTTCTTAAGTATGTTTATATTTCCCAAGGAAGTTTAAAAAATTATGTTTATTTCTCCAAGGAAACCTATGTGAGGCAATCTTTACTTACCAATAAAAATAATGGTTCCCATTAGTATGATTTTTTTGGATGACTAAAAATGATGTTGAATGTTATCTTTAAGGTGCAGCATGCTCAGAAATCATGTTGATTTCTTCTGTGGAAATKCTTAATTTTTCCAGCATATAACACACAGTAAGTTTGAAAACAGTAGTCAGATACATTGACTACTCTGAATTAATAGCTTTTAATTATACCCACTCCTATTCATGGTAAACGATCTCATATTCTGTAAAGTGATTGAGAAGTCATGTAAACTGAAATGGAATAGATCAATTTTTTTGATGGATTGAATATGTTGTTGAGTTCATGTTTTTCCTTCTCACATTGCAGGCTTATATTTTAAATAGTGTGGCTGATATCTTTCAAAAATTTCCTTGTCTGTGAAAAAACAATGAAGTCTGTGAGACAGTAAAAAAACCCAGTGCATTAATATCAGGACAAATTGTATGTTTCAATGTAGGTAGCAGTAAACTCTCACCCAAAGAGAACAAGTTGGCAAATGTGCATGCTGAATCTTYTATTTACTGCTCAGCATTTTACATTTAGTTTATGTTTGTAATAAGAGGTCYATAATTTGAGAAGTGTGATTTTAAAAGCTGCATCATAAACATAGTTACCAGACAACTGGTACTGCTTTTCRGAAGTATTCTATTTTAAAAAGTAGCATCTATTGGTGTTCTTCTCTCCATCTTTTCAATTTGTGCTTTCTAACCRTTTTAGTAGTCCTGCAGTAGATTTATAATTCAATAATATCTTTTTTGGGTGAAAGGGGAGGATAGTTTTGCAAATATGCTATATTGAGTTTCTGCAGAGGTATTCTCACTGTGGTGTGATAATCTTGCTCTGGCTTTAAGAATAAAAGCACAGAATTGAAATGCAATAGTGTAAATTTCAGAGCAGGAAGCCAAGAGATGTATGTTTTTATATGGATTCTAGCCAATGTCAATTTCACAAGAGTAGTAATCTGGGGYGTGATTTGGGTATCAGTTTTGTTACACATTCAAACCGTTTCTGAATCTTATTTATTTTATTTTTAATCCTTGGAAATTTCCCAAATGTAACAAAGCCAAGCAATCTATACTCTGCATATTCTTTGCCAGTAACTGAAACATATCAGACTTAAAAGGCTGGCATAAGGCTGATTTATTTTATATTTTTGTTTGGGTTTTTTTCTCACCTTAAAAAGCATTCTGACTGGGATTTCCCTTAGAGAGGGAGGAGAAAAGCCTTTCATGCTTGGGATGCATTACTGATAATCCATGTTATTGTTTGCTGGAAAAGCATCTCCCTGCMGCGAGGTAAAGTTAGTTTTAAGCTGCACAAGTATTGGGTCAATATAAATTGGCAGCCTAATATTGTTGTATCCTGCAAGTATTTTCTTTTTATGACCAAAAATGTCAATTTCAATGATGTGACTTATCTATATGTACTTTTCCAATGGGAAATCATGTTATCTTAATTGAGATAATTACTTCTTTTTTTTTGTAATTATTTTATTCAATTTTTTACAGGCATGTAGTATAAAGTGAAGGATTTTAATTCCTGAAGAAGGTTGAGTGTAGTAAGATGTAAGCAAGGCTATTTTTCACTTTTCACTAATTTTAAACTTTCACAAAGTTGTTTCRTTCTTGTCCTTGCTGCTGTTTTCTATATAACAGTAATTTTTGGGGGGAAGTTTAAATCAGCTACTGTATAGATGATAAAAGGAAAAGGGAAAGGAACTGTTTTATTGTCATGGCATTTATCAAAAAGTTGGGAAAAACATACCCAATTCCTTTCCCAGTAGCCCCAAGCCTGTCTCTCGGAGCATCTGAGTTCTGGCTGTGTTCRTGGCTGCCAGTCCAGGGCAATAATGTTCTCCACTTCTTTCCCTCTCTTGTTGAGTCYTACATTGCCCCTTGGTGATCTGAGGAAGGAGGGAGCAAGGAAGATGGTGGTTGTACTTGAATTCCTGGAAAGCTGAAGAAAGAATGTAAATTTTAATAGAGTGTAGGATGAAAGCACCTGCATCATGATGTGAGGAGAACAGAAATTGTAYGCAGGCATGCTGTGGTCTGAAGAGCATCCCTGTGTAGTCAGCTGGTCAGAAGCAGGGATGAGGAGAGAAAAATATTTGTGGAGAGAGGCGATGATGTTGTGCATGGTGCTCTGGTTCATCTGTTTAATTCCTCATATTCGTGCCAAGGTGTGCTGACATGGTGGGATCACATCATGAGACATCACATCTGCTAATAAAATTTCCATTATTCCTAAGGAAGAGTCCCCATCTCTTGGAGACTTGAATGTTTCAGGAACAGGGGTTCAGACAGTTGGAACTAGGAGCAGGAAGAGTGGGATAGCAGTCATCTTCCYAGTGGAAAGAGGTACCAGATGTTAATCTGGTTTAGGCAGACTAACACCAGATATTCCACCTTTAATCTGTTCATCTGCAGGCTTCACACTGGTTTGCAGAATCTGTCCTGTTTTATGTAGGTCTGCTTGACTTTGGGCTTGATTTGATGAGATTAAAGAAACTATTTTTATGTGCCAAAGAAGTACTTGAGCTTGCTAATTATAAGCAAATGGTAGTATTTGGGAAGTTTTAAGATTTAGCAAGAATAGATTTTTGGTAGGAATAGCAAATCCACATTACTGGCCTATAACCCATACAGACATTTTTTGTTCCTGCTGCTTGAAATTCTGTAGGCAATGCAGCTTTTCTGGAGTGGCTGTAGTTAGAATTTTTAAAACATTAGGGAAAAGAAACATTTTCCTGGCTTCAATTTTGAAGAAAACCTGAGCTATATCTTAAGATAAGCTTGAGAAAAATAAACAAAAAACAACAACAACAACAACAACAAAAAATACAACCAAAAAAACCCCACAGCCTTAAGCAGAATGAAAATATGGAAAATACTGGCTTCATTAACGGTTAATGTCTGACAAAGAACAGCTGGAAACAAAACCTGATGGCAGAGCATATGAGGCAAGCCTGTGTCTTTGTGTGAATGAGAACACACTGGTGGTATGATAAGAGAAGGTGTGATTTCAAATTAATTCAAATTAATTCAATTAATGAGTTTTAGCAGCTGAAACTCAGTTTCAGGAGGAAAGTTCTTTTCCTGTGGCCAGATTTGGTGAAAATAATCATATTTCCAGTAAAGTTAGGTGTGTGARTACTCTGGAGAATCTAAAATTCAGACTTGAATAATGAAGTAGGTAATTATGCTGTAACAGCATTATTAATCTTCAGATTTGTTTTCCTCATGAGCAATAAAGGTAAGTTAGTAAGTTTAAGACTTTTATTCCCATGCTTCTTGGCATATGTTTATTCTGTGAAAAATGGCTTAAAACAGTTGTTTTGATAGCATCTTCAGCACTGATTGAGTTGAATGTGTTTATTAGACCCAGTTGCRACGTTTCAGAGAAATTTCTGACAGGCTCATGTTTTTAGAAGGCTGAAGGTGTTGCTGCTTGAGAGACTGCAAAGTCAGTATTAATTATCTTGGAACTGATCTGGCATCATTGAAAGAAGTGTTATTTTTGCTTTCTGTAGGTACATATTTCCTTCWTTTCTTTGTAGCTTACTTTGCTTTTTCTCCAATTCTTGTAAAGACAGGAAATAAGATCTATCTTTATTACACAGATATTCTGTCCTTRGAGATATCCAGAACATGCCTGTGGTTGACCCTATAGAAGTTGGTCCTGCTTTCAAAATATTACAGGTCTTTTCCAGCATCTATTATGTTATCATTGATGCAGTGGAAATTTTATACATGAACATGCACAGACCCTTAGTTCTACATGAAGGATTAAGAGTGTAACAAAGAGCTTAATCATTAATTGTTTGGCTTAAGAAATCAAAAGAATGTGGGCAGTGGAGTTACTCTATACAGGGTAYGTGAGTCAAACTTACTTGAAGGCAGGAGACCTTGGTTCTGCCAATGTCATAATTTTTTTTCTAATTTGTCTAAAAAGGACAGATTTCTGTGAAGTTCTAAGCATAAAATTAAATTAGAAATAGGTCAAAATCAGAAATGCAGTGTGAGGAAATTGAGTATAATAATATGTTTTTTCAGAGTATGCTATATACGTGGTTCAGTAGAAGCTAGAATGAGTATATTTAGTTAATTTTTTGTTTTGTGGACTGAATGAGCTTTCTATGGTTTCTTTTGCATTGTGTGCTTCTTTTACATAAGATCAAAAAGAGACAATGAGGGAAGATAATTATTCAAAGTGAGAATTACAGTTATTTAATTTTACTGAGTTTTTAATTATATGTAGCTGTATCTTTTGTACTGTGTGGAAAACTTCATTTTCCATATAACTCAGCTGATTACATGTGTTCATTAAAAGCATATGATATTTTTTTTCACTAAGTCTTAGTTCCAGAAGTCCCATCAGCCATCCCAACAGTTAAGTCACAATCCTGGCACCTTTTTTTGTTAAAAGTGTCATTAGGTCATTAGGCTTTTACACAATCTCTATACACTATTCTTAAAATGTTTCTAATTCCATCAAATATGTGCTAAGCAGCATAGTTTTTTGTTTTAAAGGTGCTGTGAAAAAACGGACTAAAATCCTATTCTATCTTTTTTGGCCTTGGTTTGCTACTTATTTCTTCTATAGTTATTGCAGTTGTAAAACCTGTTCTTGTCAGAATAAGCAGGCAATTAGCTTGTGTTTGGTTGTTGGAGAAAAAAAGCTGTGTTTGAGTGTAGGGAGGTTTGTCTTGTAAGATGATGTGTAGGGGGCAGGTTTCACACCCAAACATAATATTGTCATCAATGAAAGCTTTAAACTTCAGAACGAGGAGCTGAAAATTGTGTGTTCCGCTGGCATGATGGAAAACCTGCTTCAAAGTCTGTCTTGCTTTTTTGTGCTGAGATGTGGGCTGAGATAGCTGTCAAAATACATTTTTACAGAAATATGTAGCTTTCTTGAGAGCTGAATTTTTGCTTATTTCATTKGTGTATTCCTCAAAATGTATTAAATAGTGAGTTGGCAAAATATTTGGAGATTCAATTTCTGCTTAACCGCTTCCCGTGCAATTTTATTTTGTATTAGTAGGAGTTAATGTTGAGAAGAGGACAGACATTGCAGTTGTGTGCGTTGTGTTTTCTGTTGTGGACCTTTTTTTTGGTTGTTTTTTAAAAACTCCTCTGGTAGCAAAGCAGAGTTTTCTGTAGACCTCCAGTTTTGAATTACTCAATTTTTGAGTATTTTTTTTTAATAGTAAAGTTAGTGTTTGCATATGCTTGTGTGGGGTAACTCCTTTTCCTGCAGCGCACTCAACTCCTAACTCTGTGGAAGAGTTGAGTAAGTTTGACAGCAAAATGACTGGTTGTCCAAGAAAACAAATCTCATAAGAAAGCTATCCAGTAGGACTAAACAAATCTGGTCAAGTGAATCTGGTCACTCTTTTAGTCCTAGGTTACAGGACTACCTTTTAAATCTGCGTGTGACCTCTGCTTGGTTCCAGTGTTGGTGTGTCCTCAGGGCTGTGTTTCTGATAGAATCGAATCCTTGAAGATTCAAGTCCCCATGCTTTCTGTGCTTCCCTTAGAGTRTCTGGACTACTCTCTGCAGTCTAAATACCCAAATATTCCCCTGAACTGTAGTGTGCTGTGACTAATCAGTAGAGCTAAATTCAGTCCAATGTGTTGGTCTTTGAACTGTGATGGCTCAAAAGGAGATCTAATTTGGGTTTTCTAGGCCTCYTCCAGATTTTTAACATGTTGGTGTTTGTAAGAAAAAAGGGAAACGGTCTGTTTTCTGGCTTTGGCCCTGCAATAACTATGGTGTTTTATGCTAAAAGCTGACATTTTCATGATCAAAGGATGTTTGATGTGAGTACTTCAGGAGGCTGCAGGTGTAAGTGGCTCACAGCAACCAGAGAATAGAGTTTTTACCAAAAAAAAAGCTTTGTTTTTGACGCTWATGGGTATCTCTGTCCTTCCTTTGTGTTTCCCCAAGTGAACATCAGTCTGAAGCAGGACCTTAGTGTCATTCTCCTCCTCAGTCTTTTCCACTCAGTGACAGAAGYGCTGCATGACAGCAAGAATTTTCTTCTCTCAGTAGCAGAATTTTGGTGGTCCCTCCCATTTGGTCTGCCCACTTCAGCAGTCTCAGGAACAGGACAGCATCCTGCCTGCTAATATGAYCAGTCCTATAAGCAGCTGGTGAGGCTCATCATTACTTGTTATATAGTGATATATAGAACATCTTGTTAGGCCTCTTTCTTGGCTTGCAAAATGCATTTGTCCCTGACGGAGAATTAAAAATGTGACTTAAAACAAGTAGYAGGTGGCCCTTGATAAGAAGCCAGAGCACAGTTCAGGGTCTGGAGACACAGGTATCACACTGCACAGATGATCAGAGTACTCAGGACTTTCAGAATACATACTGCTGGCTGAAGAGTAAGATCTCTGTTACTCTGTGTAATATAAAATCTATTCAATTAGTTGTCTGGCTTTAATAACAATAATAAGTTCAGTGGAGATTTATTTTGCCTAAATAAACAGAACTATTTCAAGTTAGGCTGGTATGCAATCCATTCTCTTCAGGTTTCTGTTCTTCTCTTTCAGTGCAAAAAGGAAAAAAAACCCAACCACTTTTTGGTTTTTGCTGTACCAAGTTTTTAATGAAGGTAATTAAGAAAGCCTAGGAAGTAAAATGGTTGAGCACTCACTTTTCCTGCTAAGAACACGATAAAAAAAGCACTGTAAAATTTCTGAATGTTAGCATCATATGCTTTTAGTTAAAGTATAGGGAGCACTGTTACTATTTTTCTCTTCACTTGCACTTCTACCTAGCTTTTCTTAAAAATTAACATGCTTTATGCAAACAGAAATTCTRTCTAGCTACTAATTGTGAAGAGGATGTCTAGTAGTATTTTCTCTTTAAGTAATTCCTAATTCTACCTGTATTTCTGCATTCTGGTAATCTTTTGATCCCTTTGCAAATGTGCTAAATGTAGATATTTAGAAATTACTTGTTCAGTTAAATGCAGACAGAAAAATTACTTCTGATTGATTTGATCAGACAGTGGTATGTCAAAAGGCTAAGAAAAAAAAMCCCCTAAATTTTCTTGAAACTGTGCGTCAAAAGAACTATTAAAATTTTCTGAAAGAGTTCCTGCTGATTTTGTATTTCTGTTATCTCTGTACAATAGTCAGCATTARCCACAGAAAATCTAATGTCAAATTTTTTTTAAGAGCATACAAYTGGAGAAGCTTTTATTTTTTTTGTCTAGGAGTATATCTTACTCCACGTGTAGGCTAACATGCATGTTGATGCAAAGACAGATGAATAACTGTTAAAGCAATAGTGTGGCTCCTTCGGGTCAAGCAGCAATGGTTAGGCAATTTATTGCTTCGGTTTTCAAAGGGTTTGAATGCTAAAGCTGCAGAGACACCAAGACCAGGACCCTGTGGAAGAAAAATATTCAGTGTGCCATTGTGTRTCTTCAGTACAGCAATCTTTCAGTCATATTATGTAGGTAATGATTTATTTATATCTGCCTACTTCTAACTAAACTGAAAGTTTATGTTATTGTATCTGAAGGATAGAAACCTTACATTAATTTGTATGTGTGTAAGAGCTGTTTAGACAAATTAGATTACATGCTAAGAGAAAGATATCTGTACTTAATTAATGATTTAGTTTCTAAAAGGGCATAACTGAAGATCAGAAATTAATCCCAAGAAATCTTTTTTTTTTCTTTGAATTACTTTCTGTTAATAAAAGAAGAAAAAAATTATACCCATGTGTTTCTTGCTTGTGGTTTGTCCAGTCATGCTTTTTCCAATACAGACCTTTTTTAATGCTGCACCACTACTAACATTTTGAATTGCAGAAAATACTTTCATAAAACATTGAAGTAAGGAGACTTTTTAGTAGTTTTCTGGTTTTATTTCCCATGTGTACAGGATATTGCTTTGACATATCAAAGAATTGGTTCTGCCACAATCAGGAGGAGTGTGTGCTAAAAGTAACTGGGGATGGGTCGTTAAAATACAACTGGAGAGGGCTGTGCAAGAGATTTAGGTTGCTTCCGTGAAACAAGTCTTACATTCATTCCTGACAGTCTCAGTCCTGGCTCTTTTGCTGGCTTTCACCAGTATGGCCTGCTTATCAAAGCACTTTATCAGTGGGGAAGGGATGTGGGTTAACCACTTCACTCARCTCAAACTTCCCAGCTAGCAGTCTGTCACCCAACAGCTGTTTTTCAATAYGTACACTATGTGCTGTGGTGCTGATTCAGAACTCATGACAAGAACAGCATTGTACTATGGGGTTCGTGCAGCTTTTTTTTTGCTTTTTGTTTTTTTTTTAAATAAAAAAAGCTGTTTTCCTCATTACAGCTAAGCATGTGTGTATGTGTACACATTTAGTATATGCCAAATCYCCAAAATGAACTTCAGAGCATTGGTACATTGATTTTTGCTTGCTGGTAGACCCCTAGCCCTAGCCATCTCTCCTTTCTAGACAGCATCAGCATATGTGTTTCAATTGCTAATATAGCAGACCAGATCAATCAGTATTTCTGTGAGTGGTAAATCCTTAACATAAATATAGGCTGTGAATGTGTGTGCTTACATTTCTGTTTATTTCCATTTGATTTTTTAATGTGGTTATGTAGGAAATAGAAGTAGATTCAAAGGTAGGCTGAGTTTGAACAGTTTTTGAGGGGCATGTTCAGAGCACATTTAGAGTGGGGAACCTAATTTCTGTCAATGTTTGCTTTCTTACTTAAGCACAAGTTAAATATCTAGCTTTCATGGGGGTGGACCTAACCTTCTGGAAATGCACTGAATTTGGGAGGAGTGGTGGAGAATGACTTAAAACCATGTTTGTTCTTCAGAATTCAAGTGCAATGGTGAAAACGTTGAGCTTCCCACAAGCTGCTCCTGGGCCTGGAGACCCCAGAAAACAGAGATCCAGTGTGGGGAATGCTGAGGCACAGCCAACCTCAACCTGAATATCTGGAAACCTGTGGGGTGGCAGGGTAGATTAATAGACCACCCAGTAGTTAAGAGGGTCTTGGGTGGATTAAAAACCAGAGGAATAGCAAAGGGTTTCTTTACTTCTGTGCTAGAGGGAGGTATGTGGGATGGAAGTGGCATTGGGTATTTATTAATCACCTCCTGTATTAGCCCCAGGTTAACACAGAAGGATGGTTTCCAAGCAAAGTTCACTTGCTGAAAATACCTTCTTCATTCTCAGCGGGTGCCCCCAGCACTCGGGGTCTCCACTACAGTAGGGGCTGCTGTGTTGCCCCAGCCCCTGCTGCTACACTCCCCATTCCTCCCCTTACCTTCTACACTGGCCTCARGCTCATAAATGCTCTGTAAAACTTCCAAGCTGCCCCAGTCCTCAGGAGATTAATAATTGCAGAGGGAAAGTGGCGGGAGTGGAATGCCGTTCTGCCAGGACAAATCCCGCCGGGGTGGTGATGAGGCCAGCTTTGGCTCCAGTGTCCCTCTGAAGCTTGTCAGGCTTTTATGTCTCTCTGCTGGGTGAAGTTTACTGACTGACTGCTGATTTTTGGCACGCGACAGCATAACGCTTCACCTTGCAGACCACAAGCAGCCCGAGAGAAGGATCACTGCACTACTGTGTTTTGAATCTAGTGATGCTGATATCTTCTGAATGCCTTTTGTTTGGTCGCCTTGATGGCAAAGCTAAGTCTCAGACTGGGGTTCATGGTTCCTCCTGGAGCAGTTTATGATGACTTCCCAAAACTGCCTTTGTATGTGAGGAAAATTTGTCATCAGAAGGGTGTTTCTGGGGATAGAAGAGGAGGGGGGAGTGTTAAATATTCAGCTTGTTCAGAATTGCAGCATTTGCATGGGATGATAAATGAAGTCTAAAACAATTTACTTTGGTTTACTTTGACAGAAGTATGAGAAATCCTGTTAATGAGTTATGTATCAGTCTCTGAACTTGTGCAAATGAATTCTGTTACCAGACAGTTTTCATTCCTTTCCTTGAACACAGCAAATTAATAAGAAATGTGGAAGAGTGGAGGACTTTCATTCTAGTACTGATTATTTGATCCATTATGCTTATGAGTATAATAAATAACATTCTTTTAATGCCTTGGTTCCAGAAGACTTCCAAAGAAACACCTAAAATGTTCATTTCATATCAATCTGAGGAACTCATCTGAACTATTTGATTTGACTCTTTATAAACTTTGTGTTCTATAAGATGGGGAGGAAGGAGCAAATATGCTTACACCAGCTTAAGGTGTAAGTCACCAGATTGAGGCTATCGGTGACTAAATCTGGACAGGATGGATTTACATAGCTGTGATGGGAATACTTTGCAGGAATTTTACCAAGGATGCAATGCTGGACAGCCAGTACTCAAAAAAGGGCCCAGGTGTCTCTGGCTGTTGGAGTACCTCTTACCTGGAAGGTTTTATATATGCTGGCAAGCTGTTACCTAGACACCTCCTGAAATATTGCTTCAATACAGATTATTTTGCCCAGTGTAACTTCTCAAAGTTCTTGTGGAATATGTCCCCCCCACGTCCCCCATCCAGCTACTGGTGTGGCACAACAGCTGCAGCAGATGTGATTGGACAGCTCTTGCAAGGAATTGGTCTAAGTACTTGAAAGCAGCTGTGCTATAGTAATTTTTTTCTCTCTCTGGCTAATTTAAAGGACTTCACATAGTTATCACAATATACATTAATTTAGTATGCTTTTAAATTTCTGATGGAGGTCTTCAATTTAATTCTTATAAATTGTATGGATTAAGAGAAAGAGTTGCCCAGGGTAGATTGTTAGCAGCCCTCATGCCAAAGGGAGGTCAATTTCTGTGGATTGTTCTACTTCTCCTTATTTCAGATGCTCAAACACTTTTTACAGCTGTGTATCACCTCAAAAGCAGGAGGCAGGTGAATATCATCAGTTCAGAGGAACAAAGTGTTTGAAGGTTAGAAAAAGCAGGAAGAACAAATAATTATATTTTTTTTACATTCTAATCCAGGTGGTTTGATGTTTGAGACAGGTGAAGTGGTTTGAGTGTGGGGATTTCCTTTCACCATTGCGCTCTCAAATGTATGTTTGATTGGTGCTCCATGTGTTTCATGTGTTTGATGCACATATAGCTAACTCTCGCTAATGATTTTTATAAAAGTTGAGTTTAGACTAGGTACATGTATAATGTAAACAAAACCAACAGATATCCTAAACTGAAATAGAACCATAAAGAAAACATCCCAATTGGCATATAACCAAATGACGAAAGGGCATTAAGACAGGACCATCTTCAGGTGAGTCACAACAGTCTTTCCTCCCTATGGTGAGTCCCAGACCAAACTGGAAACAAGAGGGGCAAGGAAATAGGATTATAGACCAGGATTCACCTCAGAAGCCRAACTCAGTTTTTAAGTTCATTGTTATTTTTTAATAATGTGAGGAAACAACTGGGAGCTTGCCAGGAGGCAGGATTTTCCTACTGAGATTCATACTGATAGRACTCCATCAGAAATTTCAGAGAAATAGAGACCGTCGGGAAGGTGAATATAACTTTAAATAGCTAGACCTTAAAGGATAAGGGCAAGTCCCAATGATGGGGAGTTTTGAGTATTTAAAGGGCCAGGTGACAGCCTTGGGAAGTGGGATGATAGCACTTTGTTGGTACACCCTGAGTCATGGCCACTGCAAGAAAGTGCAGTCATGCAGTTTGTGGAACCCTGAGGTTTAGTAAGTGACCTTTGGATCCAGGAAGTCGTCTCTTCTACCTCCCTGCCTAACAGATTGTAAATAGAGTATTTAGTTCTTTGCTGATTGTAAGATATAGATGTAACTTGTTTATGCCTGAAAATGGGTACATATTATAAATAAAATTATAGCCTGCCATTTTTTAGTCCCATGTTACCATTTCCTCCTTTATGATGTGTCAGCTACTAATTGGAAGGGATTAAATCTGAGAGTAAATCTTATTTTTTTCCCTGATAGATTGATTAATCTAATGTTGAAGCTAGTGCAGAGTCCTGCATGTTTGAACAGCATTTGTGAGCTRTATACACCGTGCAGGAGGTTGTTTTCAAGAGCATTTAAAGCAGAGAGTGAGTCCTGGAGAGGTTTGATAGTCAGTGATTCTGCATGCTGTATAAAGATGGCTGTAAGTGGTGATAGATTCCTTTGGACACATGTGCTTGGGTATTGCATGAATAAACCTAGAGTTTTATTAACACCCTGGTAGCAAAAGAGCTGTCCAGAAAAGATTAATATGTTTTTCAGAAAGGAAAATTTATTATTTAATTTTGCCTTGCTGATTTTTATTATTGACAAGTTGTGAGAGGTGCAGGTTAAACTGAAACTTTTTTATACCCCAGAGCATGACCATTAATTTCTTTTTAAAAAGCTTGTCAAAACACAACAATCTCATCTTTCTTTTTGCAGAGTGAATACATTAATAAAGTGGTATATTCCCCAATGCATCACCAGTTGTAATTTATTATAAAATATGAATTATTTTAGCTGCTAAAATAGTACCCTGCAATATAAAGAAACTGCTAAAAAATAAATTAAAATAGAGACAAAATTCTTTTTCATATTCTGTTGAATGTCAAAGKTGAGATGTGAGTGCTGCTGAAGGAAGTGGAGATTGAATACAGAATTTCCTTTGTATCTGGAGCGCCCAACAAGGGATGATTTTTCTGGGCCCATTGTTTCAATAATTGTTGTTAACCTAAGACAGAAAGGGTTGCAAAGTGCCCTTTGGAGGATCTCATTCACTTTGTTACTCCTGCAGATATGAAAGAAATTCTTTATTCAGAAGGTTACTTTTTGAAAAGGTAGCACTGCAAGCTTCACCACCTTCCCTTTAGGAAGTGCCCTCCAAACAGCCGAAGGGAAACAGAAGAACGTTTTTGCCTCTGTGACTAAATGTAGGTCTTGTTCAAGTATTTGGCTTGCTTCAGTATCTACCCTCTCCTTACCGAACTTAAAGGTTTACCTGGGCTGCGGGACAAAAATAACACCGAATTCCTTGCCAACCACTGCAGTCTTTCTTTTTGCTGGTTAAAGCTGAAGCTCTCCTGGAGGCAGAGGCTCTGAGACTCCATCACCTGTGCTCCTTTCACAGCACCTTTCCCTGTCTTTTGGTMGTTTCTGGTCATTTCTGCTACTTCATTTCCTGTTAAATACAGTTGATTGATTAAMCTGGCCAGTCACAAACCCACTGTTCTGTAACTTGATTAATTTTAATKAAGATTTGCCRGTAATGTTATGACTAGACTGTGTTSTCTCTATGTGAGTTAAAGGAGYGTTGCATGTTTTTGCATTCCTGACATCAGATGCTAATGTATCCATATAACAAAATAAGTAGGACTGCCGCTGTTTAAAAGGCTCACCTTTAATTTGGATGCATTGTCTGGGGGCAATGTGAGTACTTCACAACCTTGGTTTCAATATTATACTTGAATTCATTACTTTTGCTCATTGCTCAACTGTGTCTCACTATTTACCAGGCTTCTGGTAGAAACAATGGTTCCTCTGCAGAATCTCAAATTCTGCAGGACATCTTGTTCTGCTTTGGCCTTTTTTTTTCCTGTTGCCTGTGATCCTTTCATGTCCTTTTATTTTTCCTCCTTTGCCTTTTGTCTTTGCCATCAGCTTCTTCCCTTCTGGTTTTTTTTTTTTTTTTTTTTTTTTTTTTTTTTTTTCCTTCCTCCCTGGTGCTCTGTGCACCATCTCTGTGCATTATCTCTCCCTCCCAAACACTGGGATTGCATTTCCCAACATCATCAACTTAATTCTCACACTTTTGATCAGTGCTTTCCCCCTAGCTTAGCTCACATGCTGCATCCAAAGCCAGGGGGAAAGTGTGAGGAGATCAGACAGTCCAGAGAACATGTTCTGAGACATGGTCAGGAAAATTGCTTCATATCAGRGCATCCCATGGAATGCAGACCACTTGAGAAGGGTGACAACCTTTAGAACCCAAAAGGTTGTAATAATTGTAGTTGCTTCTTGTATGCATGTGATTTCAGTAGCTTTCACTTTGCTTGTCTGAATGCAGGTTTAATTTCTGACAAATAATTCAAGAAATTGCCTGCAAACATGTTCAGGAGGGAGAAAACCCCCTGCATCGTTTCTAACTTCTTCTGTTTTTTCTTGCTCATTGGTTCCCAATAAACTTCTAAATATATGCCATATTTATGGGCATCTCTATTCATCTTTTAGTCCGTATTTAAGTGTGTTACTTGTTTAGTTAAACATGTATTTTGCTTCTTTAAAGGTATTATTTATCTGAAAAATTCTATTGGTTTATTTGGAACTTTTACAGCCCGAAGGGTAAACACGTATTTGGCATGGCAATAGTTTAGAAAACATGTATTATTTACCCATCTGAAAGTAATGGGTCCTGAGGAGCCATTATGGTCCAGCTTGTAAATCCTTCTCAATTTGCATATTATTGACCCAATAGACAGTAACAACTCTTGGGACCTGTTGTGGTCTATCCATATTCATTTGGTTGCCGTACATGTGTGTAAAGTCTGCTTGCTGGAAATCCTTATAAATACTTGATTGAAAAAAATATATACAGAAAGTTATATTTATAAATGAAATTGCTTGGTCAGTTTTAATTTCCCTCTTTCCTTCGCTCCCATAAATACCTAGAGACACTTTTAAGGAAWATTGTTTGGTTTGGAATTACACAAGCACCCAGAAGAGCTTTAGCCTGATAATTATTTCTTTTTAAAAAACCAAAACACTTATGTAATATAATACACAGTCTGACTTACACTGAATTTTTTTAAATGCATTTATGCCAAGTTTCAGGCTAACAGCAAAATTTTACAACTGAATAATAAAGATTAAACACATAAGTGTATAATGGAAATGCTGACACCTCCAAGGCTGGTGGAGCAAATGATTTTTGTGTAATGAGACATTTTCCTTTTAGAACTAGRTGTTTTGAAGTCTTACTCCAACCATTTCTTTAAAACCAGAATCAATTCAGATAACATGGGAGTCTTGTGTTGGTCCAAAAAAGGTGTCACAATCGCCACAGCTTTCAGGCTCTGGCACCAAAGAAAAAAAGATAGTCATATTCCTGAGTATTAGTGTTCAGTGTGTGTCTGAGCCTACACTGACTTTGTTACACTTGTTTCTGTGATGCGGTGGAAGAGGATAAATAAGAATTGTGGTCACTCTGGTATGCAGTTGTTCATAACTCCATACCATGGCAGTTTCCTTSTGCAGCTTAAGGATGTTTTGAAGACTGGATGGGAAATTTGTCCTAAAAGTGTAAAAAAGGGCAATGAAAAAAAGAGAAGAAGGCTGATTTTTGTGGTGTAAGGAATGTAAGTCTTGTTCTTGTCAGTTACACAGAGGTGAATTTCCACTGATGTGTCCATTGATGTTTATCTTGGAAGCAGCGCACAGCATTTGTTAAGGAGCTCTCAGCCAGGRTGTGCCAAGAAAGAGAGGGAGCCCCACTGAGAACGGGCCCAGCTGGGTGTGATGGTCCAAGCTGCCCTGAACGAGCCTGCCTGCTTCTCTCAACCTCTGTGAGCCAGCGCTGTGCTRTGCCTGCTCAGAGTTTATGCCTGCCAGGATTTGTGGTCATCCTAAAGCCTCTGGAGGGGGCAGGAAAAGAAATTATCCTTTGAAACTCAGAATGTTTTATGATGCAATAATAATAATAGATGGGAGCACCATATTCTGTAATTGCTGAATGGCAATAGGAGACTTGATTTTGCATTAACTGGTAATTTATTTTTTATCAAGTGACTCACCCTTCTACCTGAAACTGAATGTGCGTATAAAGAGATTTACATATATTTATTTAAAGAAAGTGTGTGTACRTGTGTATGTATATTTTAAACAAATTACATTGATATTAAGGATTTCTGTACATTGTTACTCATAACCTTTTTCAGTCTTAAAGCAATTTTTCTGGGACTGTATGCATGATATGCATTCTCTTGATCTTCAGTGGTCAAGTACTATGTTAGAGAAGAGTGAAATGAGAGTATAACAAAACATTCTATACCTTCTATTCTTATTTAAAATTTGTGGTCAGGTAGTCCTTGCCATAAAGAAGAATATGTTTTTTATTATATGTTTAAACAACTTACAGATATTTTAAAATGGAAAATAATAATCGCTCCGTCATGATTTTTTGAAGAGAGAAATTTGCAAAACCTTAAGAAGGCCTTAAGTCTGGCTAGTCCCTCTAGCTGTGAAGTTTAGCTTGAAGAAGGAAAAGTATTATAACCACTAATTCTTGCTGCCCCAAACCACTGCTATCGTCTCTGGCCAACATGGAAAATCATCACTGTGTTATTATCTCTCTTGCTGCAGAATATAGTAATCAGTGTGAGTTAATCCCCATTATACACACATAAATCAGTTTAAAAAAGAGGCTGAGGACATTTATTTGCAGCCTGTTTATTTTAATGTTCTTTACAGGTAATCTACAAGAAGATGACTCCTGCCAAAGCTGGAGAAGTCTATTGCTTTTTCTGTAGACTTTGCTTATCATTAATAGAAAGCAGCATGTGTACATCCTGCAAACTCATTTCCTTATTTAAAGTGGGCATCCTTCCTTTACTGAGATATGCTTCCTCTTTTAATGCAGGACTGAGGATGAAGCCTTTGTAAGTCCTTAAAGGCACATCCCTTCCAAATGACCTTTTGTCCCATGCTAGTAGGTTGCATTGTTTAGTTGACTACCTTTTCGGTGCAGCTACATGAGCTGTCTTTGGAAATAAAGAAAAAAAATTCTTTGCTAATTAAATTGGGAAACATGTCATATTTTCCCATTCTGAAGCATAAATGGAAGTCCAGTTGAGTGTGGTGTGCTTTTTGGTAGCCTGTGGGGAACTGGATTCCAGGGAGTAAGTGAGCAGGGCTTGTTCACACAGCTGCCCAAAGACAGTTGCTACATTCCTACAGAACTTTTCCCTATGGATTCCTAAATTCTTCATACAAATAAAATACTGTATTTATTTTTCTTTGACCCACATGACCAAGAATTGCCCAAATATATTCAACCAGATACAAAATTTTATGTCTGTGCCTTTTTTGGATGTAAGCACCAACATATAGTTGGGTACAACTACAACATTTCTCTTGAAAATTCAAATGTATCTTCCAGTACATGTTTATTTGCACATATTTACTTTTTCTTTATTTATATCCTTTTATTGGATTTAAGTTCAACAGAAAATTCTTTTTTCTGGGRACTACTTGTGCTTGATTTTTCTAACAGTATTGCAGTGGAGGAGATATTAATTTCACAGGCACTGGATTTATAGCATTATTAAATTAATTGGATAGAAGTTATTTGTAGGTAGTTTCTCTTAAAAGACAGATACAGAATTTCACTAATCAGAAATGGATAAAAATTAAATTAAAACTTGCTGCCTACATTTTCCATAAATTTCCTGGGCTGCTTCTGGTGGTTTGGTTTGTCAGTTTGTTCTAGGGGGTATATTTTTAGGTTTCCATTCTTATTTTTTATCCTATGGGACATATCTGTAGGCAATTCATAAATATTTTCTTTTAAAAGCTTTTTACAGGGTCTTTCCTGACCTGAGACCTCAGTGTCTCTGCTCAGGCCAGATTCTCTGGAGTTGCCTGGGACTCCCAGAGCCTTCCACTGTGAGATGAGGATTCTTCCTGGCCCAGATTTGTTGGGATGGACGTGTGTGCCTGTCATGAGTGATACCATCAACTGGACTGTTCACACCTGTGAAACATTAGAGGGTGGTAACATGAATTGGTAAATCATTTACCCTCTCCTGACCTGAGCCCATGGAGGGGGATTCATAGGTAGCTTGTTACCTACTGGAGAGAGAGATTTTGCTCTAGAGAGTGAATCAGAGAAAGTGCTTGATGGCCTCTTAACAAAGTTTCTTTTGTTGACTGTGTAGTCATAATTGCTTTTATTCAGAAATCTAGCTGAAATAGTATCCTACTTTATTCTGTATAAAGCCTGATGCTTAAGGTACTTTCTCCAGAAGTGGGAAACCTGCAAGGTTAAAGTTCCTCATCCTAGAGGTCTTCCATTCTCCGTTTAGCTATGAGAATACACCAAAGTGGGAGCCACTCCAGCTGCCAAGAATTCGGGATGTTTGTTACAGGGACAAAGACACTACGAGTGAGATAGGTGAGGTATGAAAAAAAGAAGAAAATGAAATACGAAATGGTTTCAATATACAGTATAAAGAGAAGTTGGAAGAAAAGGAATTCTTATTCTTCAGGGAATAGTGAGAACCCAATGGGATTGGGGGTGAAATCTTATACCCGTTGGAATCAACTGCAATGTTATAACTGAGTGCAAAGCTCTCAACCCATTGCTTTTAGTGCCTTTCCCAAACCTGCAGTGGAAGTCCATAGCACARCTGAGTCCTTGTGCCTTCTTTTCAGGATTGTGCTTAAATTCCATGAGAATGGAAAAACACATGGATGCCTCCATGAAATTCRTGCAAGTTTCTCTGAGCCCTGGTGAAAGAGGATGCCTTTTTGAAATGTGAGTTGCTATGGCCTCGGCGCAGTGATAAATTCACTGGAGTTGTTTTGTCACCTGTACGTGACAAAACATATGGCAGCCTTCTTGRATGGCAGTGGTGCACCTTTTGGAGCAGCTGCCTTCTGCAAGAGCAGTTTGGAGGAGTGCTTTCTGGTTAGGTGGTTGGTGGGTGGTTTAGTTGTGGTGAGATCCTGCCTTGGTGGCAGGGAGTGCCAGTTGGCTGTTGAAGCAGGGCTGTTTCTTTAGCAGGTTTGAGCAGTGTTTGCTCTGGAATCAATTAAGATGCTGGCAGCAAAGGAAGCTCCTGTGCCTTTCTGCCCCTTCCTCACCCCCAAAATGTTGAGACAGCTATCTCATCAGATCCTCTTTGACTGGGTGTACATGGRCAAGGCAAAAAGTGACTGGCTAATGACCTTAAAACTTCTGTCTCACTTTGCTGTGAGGCAAAGGAGAAGAAAAAAAGGTGAAGGAAGATTCCCCCTCTCCCCCAAGTCTTAGGACTGTGATAGGGGGCCCTAAAGGAAAACGTTCTTTAGAATTCTTTTTTGAAGTGCTCCTGTCTTCCATCATATGTTTAAGGGGAAAATGTTTTGAATGTTTTAATCAAACGAATTACAATGATTTCTGGAGGTGTATTACAATAATTTTATTTTTTAGATTGAATGTAGAAAGTATTGTTATTTTTGCTTTCTGGTTCCTCAATGGAAGAACCAACTCAGACCAGCTGGTAGYTTGCATGAGTAAAGACTATTAAATTTGACTTAGGGCTTTAACTATTGCAGGCAGTTTGTTCAGTGTGAAGGAAACCAGAGTGTGGAATGATAGTGTATTTGGATCTTGTGCTGTGTGTATGTATAAAAGTGATATTGATTCATTCAACARTGTAACATTACCAGATGGACTTGGTAAGCATGTGAAGGTTTCAGTGGAACTCCCCACAAATTTTAAGATAAGAAAATTCCTGTTTTTAGAATACATTTCCTTCAGAATACAAGTCTAAGTTATTTGAGCTRGAATTGCCAGTGCTTGCAACATAAATTTCAGTTTTTAGGGTCTTGTTCTACTGCCTGGAGAGGTGTCACTTCCGTGGATCAGAAAACAAGAAATCTTTTCCCGTTCAGATGAGGACAGCAGGGAGTAGCTGTTTGTGCTGCTRCTTCAAGAACAGGAGCATTGCTGTAGAGTGTATAGGATGTTGCACTTATACACTGGACTTGAATTTGACCCAGACTGATGAAAATCAGTGCTTTTTGTTTTAAATGCTTCCAGGTTCCTTGTGAATGATTAGCCTAATGGTCTGGGATGCAAAAATGTGGCCAGCTGACTCTCTTGGCTTACAGAGGCTGTTCATTCTGTCCACAAAAGAGATTTATTAAAGTAAGATGCATTTATGAAATAATGAATTTGTTTACCAGGTGTACTGTGCTGGCTCTGAAGAATATATTCCCTTTGATATGTATCAGGAAGTATTTTAATGATTCATTTAATTATGTAAAGCCTTGTGGACATTTGTATCTGAAGAAATACATATGTATTATATGTATACATATGTTGTGATGRTTAAATTATGCATTTGTTGAAACAATTAAAAAAAGCCAAAAACAAACAAAAGAGAAAGTCCCCTGAACCTCTAAATATGCCTTTTACAACAGGAAAGAAGCCTCAAAAAAAAAAAAAATTAGTAATAAGGCTGATAATACACTCTATTTGCAATTTGTACTGCCATGTTAAAAGGAATGTAAAGTAGCAAAGGCTTCTCAAATGTATTCTGTCTCAGCTGTCTTGGAAGTGCTAAGGACATTASTGCCTCCCGCCTCTTCTTGAGGCTCTACTCCAACTGAAAAAGCCCAAACTCCCTGCAGCTCTCCCCTCCTCTTGTGGTTTTTTTTTTTTTTTTCCTTTCTATGTTACTGAGAGCTTCAGAATGAACAAAAAAACCCGAACAAACCAACAAACTCCAGACATCAAAACTATCTTGTGATCTGGCACATTTTGCAAATGAGCAGGAATATCATTTGCAATTAAGCTTGATTTTGATATGCACGACAGGACAAGAGTAATTCTTATGACCAAGCTTTAGATGTAGTCAGGGTATTGTTTATCAGTTGACTGAAATCMGTTGTAGAACTTCAAAATGAGGAAATGTTACTCTTGGAAAAAGAGAAAAATACCAAAATTAAATACCTACTTTATATAATGAAAATGTAGCATAAACAAACGAGCTCAAATCAAAAGTAAATAAAATTAATCTGGTATTCTGCTGCTGACCAGCCCTATATTTGAGCTGAACAAATAGGATTTTTTTAGATGACAATAAATAGCTGCTTGACTTTCAGTGAGATACAGGGGGGGATAAAACTTGATATTTTATTTTSAAATTATGTTACTAAGTTTCTTTGAAGTCAACTTTTTAAAGTTTACATAGAGTGGTTCTGCACTTTGGTTTCATAAAATACCTTTTTAAATTTCATTCTTGATTGTAGACAGGCAGCACTGCCAACCTTGCTTCTAATAGTTGTTCCTTAAACAAAAGAGGGGAGGGGTTGGAAGCACCTAGTACTAGTTATCTTTATTTTTCTGTGTGGTAATTTGTGTTCTCATTGCTTCTAAAGTCTGTTTTCTTCAGCCCTGAATTATCAATAAGGGTGGATGGAGCCCTGGAAGGTTTTTTTCCTGTACCTTGTTTGTCCCTACATGTGAAATGTGGGGGACAGACCTGATCCAGAAAGTTATTTTAGCTTCTCTTTGAAAAACTGCACCACTCTGCTTTCCTCATTGCCCCACGGCATACTGAGTCTTTTTAAACATGAAGGACCCAGCTGAGAGTGCAGAGCAGGAACTGGAAAACTTTTCTTCCCCTGGTTGTAGTTGTCTCTKTATTGCAGCTGCTTTTTATCAGAAGAGGGCTGCAGCTAAGAGGTCTTAATCTCACTTTTCCTCTGAGGATTTCTAGGTTGTCAGGTGTTGACCACTTGACTACACCAAGCATGTCTTCTACTTGGGAGCTGCCTTCTTAGGAGCTGTTGTTGGTTTGTTGAAGGGTAGATTCAGYCCTTTCATCTATYTTTTGTWKTACAGAATTGCMTTTTGTRGTTGAGCTCTAGTTAGCACAAGTASGAGCTAAASTGTGTGGCAGACAATGGTCTGAAYCATTACAGACAWAAACCACATGAYTTRTGATAAAATTGGGCAGAAGGSTGTAATGAGMAGCTGATAAAAACTTAAAGTCTCAACYCTCYGAAGAATTTTAGGAACATATAAACTAGATCTTTCCAGCAACTCCTTGMTTTGTAGTGAACCCAAACAGATTGGTGTCCAAGTCAGACTTGGATATTTGTAGTTTTCAGACTGTTCTTAATAAATGTGGGTGCTTCCTTAGGAGAAAGATCCCTCTGTAAACAATAAGGTTAATATTGRAAGTTTATTCTTCAATCCAATACATTTCCATTTTGGTCAGCATCTTACGTTTTTTTGTTTTTAAAATGTGAGAATGCAAAGCAGAATGAAAGAAGGAAGAGGATATCCTGTGCATGGACAGGGTGGAGTGTCAGCYCTTCTTTGACTGGCTTCTCTCAAGTTAAACCAGAAGGGGAAAAAAAAAAACCCTGAAAATGAGTAGTAGTAAAATATTTTTCCATTGTTAGTCTCATTATTTTCAGTGCTGAAGGAGGGAAAATACCTTTGATGGCCATGTTACTTATTTTCTGTACACCTTTCCTAAGTGCATTTTTGACTGTACTGTCTGGGAAGCCATTACYTTGGACAAAAAGATAGTCGTTGTGTTTTTAAATGGCTCTTGTGCTATCTTTAACTGTATGAACTGATTCAGTAAYTACCCTGAAAAGTTAAATGTTTATAGAGTTACAGATTTGCTACTGCTAACTGTGTGGGAAGGCAGGCTTTGCTTGGTCATTTAAATTGTGACTACAAAATCTTTATATGAAAGGAGTAAAATGCAAGGACAGAGGAATAGCTTAAACTGCTTAAATGTACAATCTGACATAATTTAAAATGGGCATTAATGAGAATATCATTAACCTCAAATATACAGCTTCTGATCACATTTCTGTGTGTTTTTATTAGCATGTTGCCACTTGTGGGTGCCTCAGGCTTTTTACCACTGCTCCTTTGTGCCATTTCTTTARCAGGGTGGTTCTTTCCGTGTGCTAGAGGAGAAGAAACTGCAGTCTGCTGAAACTCCTTAGAGCTGCAGCTATAAATAGATTTGGAAAAAGCAGCAAGCTGGGTCCACTGCCTCTGTAATGGCCCTTTCCAAATACTTTAAAACAAATGATTCATCAAATAAGGAACACTAAAAGAAGAATCTGCCAATTTGTAGAATTTGACTCCTCCTAATCAGAGCAAGGCAACAGGATGTTGAGTTCCTGCCCTGCACCTGATTAAAGCCAAATGCACTAGGAACAGCTGGGAGTAAGAGGAAGCACCAAGCTCTTCTCAGTTGGGGGTAGGACAGCTAAAGAATTTTTTTAAATCCCTTCCACCTTTGTTGTTCTGTTTTCCTGACTCTTTGACAGATAAGCACTTATTTCCTCTGGTATTTGGACCCCTTAGAAACCACATAGAATGTACAGARTATAGGAAAAAGCTGCATGTGTATGTGCCTGACCCAGGCAGTCAATTTTGGTCACAATGTTATAAAACATTCCTCATCATGAGTATAGCCAAATTGCAAACTTTACAGACTCTGGTCRTGCAGGTGCCAAATTCTCCGAGTTCTGCCCACCCACCTTCAGCAAGTCAAAACCTGTAAGAGCAGCATGGAGACCAAGATGCATTTTCCATCTGGATCGCTGTGGTAGTTCTCACTGCTGCAAGCTCACGCAGAGCCCCTCAATGAACGTGCTTCTATTTCTCTTTTTTTTTTTTTTTTTTTTTTTTTTTTGTGGAAACACTGAAAAAATGTGAAACCTTTGTCAGTGCTTTCTTCCTCTGCTCTAAAAACCATAAAAACCCACAGCTTTTTAAAGCTTCAGAGTACACACATGCCCTCAAATAAGTGTTAAGCAGTTATTTTTCCCCATGCAGTTGTAGAATGTGTTGCAGATTATAGCCAAGCACAAAAAAATAAGTTTCTTGTAGCATATGTTGTAGATACAGTAACAGTTACACAGTGGTTTATTGCTTAAAATACAGCAATTACTTCAGTGTCAGAAATCTTCCCAGAACCTCAAGACAAAGCTCCTTTTCTTGAAGTAACCTSTTATGTGATTATTCCTGGGTTTTTGCACCCCTTATCCCGGTGCTGCTTTGTGTGTGCACCGCYTCCCCTGCGTGCCCTGAGCCAATAGAACAGGCTGCTCGTGCTCTCCCTGGGCCCGATCCAACAAGCCATGAGGTCGGGAGCAAGACTTCTCTTGGCATCCCCAAACTTTGGATCAGGCCTCTTGCTGCAAGCATTTTGTACTGTGGCATCCATGCCTCAGCTCCTTTCTCTGAGCATCAGTGCTGCCAGGGGGCCAGAGTAACAACCCTCACTTTAGTGCTTCAGAAAAGCAGGCAATCCAGAGGAAAAAAAAATAAAAAATTAAAGATGTCTCTGAAAAGCTTTTTTCTCATCTTGAAATAAAGGAAAATGAGCCTTTAAATGTCTCAGTCTGCATACACTTTCCTTCTCTCTGCTAAGGTTTTCCAGATATTCCATTTCTGTGCCCCTGTTTTYCCTTCAGCTTTTCAGGTTAACGTTTGGAGCTGTTTTGTGAGAAATGGTGTTAACAGTGTACCTGACATATGAGTACTGGGGCTTACCATAACTCTGTGAGAATAGCTGCTGCCAAATTTTATGACCTCCAGGGCTGCCTATTTAAAATCTTGGTATGTGTCAACCAAAACAGTGTGTCTTTACATCAAGCAAAGAAAAGTGATACTTTATATACACAATTGAAAAGCCAAGGGTCTCTGCAGATATTGAGAGAACAGGAGGACTCTTCATGACCTTGCACTATAAAATACAAACCTCAGGTACTTTATGTTCCTCTTTTGACTTTTCTGCGGGATGCAGGATTTTGGCTGAGGCTCGRATGACCTTCACATGATGTTTCCAGGGAAGAACAGAGCAGCAGGTGTCTGTACTGGACTGCTACACTCACTGCCTTCTCGTCTCTGCAACGGGGGGCTTTGCCCCTTGGGGGAGTTGGGGTGGGCTCTTTGGGCAAGCAGGTATTGCTTGAGGAAAATGGGCATGTTTCAGAGTACAGCAGGTATCTGGACTCTGTTGTTTGGCTTTTMGCACCTGTTGGAAAGTGACAAATTACTCTATTTTTTCCTTTGAAATGTGTAGCCTCACTTGCCTATTAATTAGTAATGGGCTTTCCCAATATAGGTTAGGAAACTCTTTATAAATTATTGTTCACACTAYATATGACAATACAAGTTGTATTTATACAGACTAAGTCCAAGCACTGGAGCAATTAAACTCCTACTCATCACATAATGTGTTTTTCCTGTCATGTGGTGCCAAAAAAAGGTGTTTAAATGGATCTAGAGATGCTCTTGTTTTCTCTGAGCTAATGGAACTTGCCTGCTGCTATTTTGGAACRCAGTCATTATGTATTCTTAGATGTCTCTATATTTAAAGCCCAAAGCAGATATTGGATGTTGATATAACTTGTGGAAACTTCTATTTTAAGTCTGATTCTCCCCCATCCCTTTGGTTCATTTGTGAAAGAGATTGCTTTCAGAAGAAACTGCTCTAATAGTTARAGGTTAATTTCCATTAATTGAAACTATATTTTTTTAAGAAGGATATGAAAAATAAAACCTGTCAATAATTTTATTAAAGTTTTCCATTAGATGTAGTTTAAATGTTTCAGTAGATATTCTATGTTTTTCAATGCATATTACGGTTTGAAAAAGTTACTGTTAACACATTGGTTTTCCTATTAAACCTAGGAAAAGATTGTGAAAAAATGACAGACCATACTATTGAAAAATCTATAAATAAATTTTTAGCGTGTTCACACAGATTAATTCTTTGACTTATGCAGGTGTTAGAATATGACAAATGGATGTGTTTGTGGGATGCTAGTATGCTCCCATGTAAGTGTAAATATGTGTGTGTGTCTCTCTGCATTCTCCCTAGGGTTTATTCTACCACCTACCCCAAAGGTGGTGTGCTGTTGCTTTCTATAAATGAGAATAAAGGCCCTSTGTGTGTGCATACATGTATTTAGCAATAGCTTTAATGCTTTTTGGCCACATTACAGACATTCCAAAGTTTACTTATTTGTGTTTTCCAGATCCCTTCGTGCCAGAGAGAAAAAGCCAACAAGGAGAAAACAAATTTTTTATTATTTCACTCCTACAACGCTTGGTCTCCAAATGAGCCAGAGGAGTGTTTCTTATGATTTATTTTACTTTTCCCAACAAACCCAGATCTCTGTCTCTCTTTAGGGGAGCTCTTACCTCTTATTAGCTCAGACAATAAGTGCACCTTATGATGCTTTCAAGCACATTTTTTYYTTYTTTATTTTTTTGGTGTTTTGTGAGGAGTGGTAAATCACTAAACAGTTATAATGAAGTTTAGCAGAAAGCGTATCCTATGATGTTGGCAGAGACATGGAAGCAATGAAACRAATGCAAATGAAAGTAGGAACTCATCAGTATGAGAGAGGTGTTCTGTGCTTAGGTAAACCTTTGATTCGCTTTGAAATTATCTAATGACAGCCTTGAAGTGTAAAAAAAACTACTTCCAGTGTGTTCCTCTCTGTAAATGAAATTGGAATGAACATAGRAGACTTGACGTGAACTGTAGTAAAACTTTGCTTGCTTAAACAGGATTTTGGGTAGATTTAGTGAATGTTTTGGTCTTATAAGGCATGGTGACAAACGGAATGAAGTTCAGGAGCTTCAGGGCTATCCATCTACTTTTTTTCTGTTGACCCTAGATGGAGGGGCTTTGTGATGTGACTCAGGAGATAAACACAGGAGTGCAACTTTGTGGCACAAGCCTGGGAGGGAGGGTCATCTTGTCTGCTTCATCTAAGAGATCTTTTTACTCCCTGCTTGCATTTTGGATCAGTCCAAGGGAGGTCACTAATTCAACAAAGATGCTGACAAAGGTAAACCGTCTTCATCGTTGCAGCTTAATCTGGCAAATCGGCTCCAGAGGTTTGAAAGTGCATCTGCTTGTGAATCAATGAGTAGCTGATACTGGCAGAGCCTGAAAGAGAGGTTGGTCTGATGCGGCTGTCTTTGCTGGGGTCTTTTTTTTTTTGTTTTGTCAAATTTGCCTTTTTTGGGGAGGCACAGAAAGGATTTAGCTCAATCTCACAGCTTTGACTTCTGCTCGAGAACTGTGCCATGAGGGGGATTGTGACCACGTGGAAATGGGACTTTCCACCTGCAGCTGTGTAAGTCGCTGCTGTGTGGTGCATGCCCGAAGTCCTGAGATCAAGATCTATTTTCTGAGATTTTCCAGGTACTGCTGTACTCCTGTCTTTAATTAAGGGTTACAGCGTAGGAATTGTCTTTCAAAAAAATCTGCTCAGGTCACAAATCTGCAAGAGCAATGAAGTTTGCCAACATATAGTTTCATTAAATGAAATACAAGAAAACATTACTTCAAGTTACCCAGTTTGCTTCCTGGAAACCCTAGAAAGAACACTTGTAGTTTCTTTAACCAGACCTTTCCACTCCCTGTACCCACAAGTCAAAAGCCTTGTAACTATTTTTTTTCTTTTTTAAAGATGTGTGCTGAGGAATCATTAGCCATGTGTTGGAATATTTTCTGGTGTCATCAAAGAAACTCCTTATTTGAAATAGGGTGGAATTATAATATAATGCTGAGACACTYCCTATTTCTTCATTCTCACATACACTGAGATGTGAGATACCCTGTTTTTATCTCTTTTGCTGCAAACAGGTTATCAGGCTCCAAATAACACTAGTCACTCACACATCTAGTGTTTTTTTCCCTTAGTAACTTGCTATAAACTTTTGAGTTGCTTTTCAGCTTGGAGATAGAATCAATTGCTGTTTGTAAGTTCTTAAAGTAAAAAAAAAAAAAAAAGTGTAATCAAACTAGTTTAATACCTCTTGTGACTTGGGTTGAAAAAGTAAGTGTACTGGGTAAGATACAGTTTTTAGTGTAGGAGAAGGTTTTGGGAATGTGAACCCAAGGTGTCTCTGTGAGGAGCCAGTTTGGATCCAGCCTATGGGTTAGCCAAGCACCCTCCTCTGCAGGCATTTCTGTCTCTGAAAGCAGTTTAGTCGCATGCAAGGAGGGGAAAAGGTGGATGCTGGAGGTGCATGCTGGAGAGTAGGAGCTGCAGAAGAATTCCGAGGTTGTAGTGAGTGCTGGACTATGCACAGGGCAGTGTCATCCCAGAAAAGGAGTGAAGCTGCTACCATGAGAGGATGCTACTGAGTAGAAATAAGGAGTCAGTATTGCTCATATAACCTAACATGASAACACCTCAGGTCTTCAGCTTTCCAGAATATGCTGGATATGGAAACAGCTTAAAGACAAAGGTGATTTTTAGGACTGGAAAACAGTGTTGCTGGTAGACGACATTAGGAGACCACTAGAGTTATCTCATTAAAGCAAATGTGAAGCAGCTATTTGATCCTGCTCACACTGGGAGTAAGATGTTTGGTATTACAGGGTGCTTAATCTCACAGGCAATTACTTGGAGATCCAGTGCTGAAAACTAAAGTTAAACAAATTCGAGCTAGAAAAGAGGTGCAAATTTTTTAAAGTGAGGACAATTAGCATTTGATCGGCTTACCAAAGGAAGTGAAAGATTCCCCATTACTTGCAGTCCTTAAATCAAGATTGGATGCTTGCCTAAGAGATATAAATAACTACAGCTATTTATACAGCTTGATACAAGAATCACTGGTGAAGTCATATGGCCTGTGCTGTGTAGGACTTGCACTATTAGCTATATGTGTRTAATTGTTACTTATGAAGATAGTAAATACAACAACATTAACATGTGTTTCTTCGGTAATCATGTTTTCCTTCAATTTATGCATGTATCTGTTAGAATAGCTGATGCCTCTTTCTGTTTTTCATCCACAGGCTTAAATAATACCAGCTATGTTTCTTAATGTTTTGCTCTGTATAAAATCAAGCTGTTATTATTGTTTCTGGTTTTACACTAACACRCTTCATACTAAAGCATTTGAGTTATAAACGTTGAAGTAGTGTTTAACAAAAAACACTCCAACAAAACAAACAATTGTGTTTTCTTATAAATGAAATTAAAAATTAAAATTGTATCTCCAAATTTTATATGGAAAATAAAAACACAAAACTCATTTACTATTTCCTTAGATTGATTAGAAAACCTGAATTAACTGTAGGGTGTATATGTAGTATCTTAGCCTACAGATTTCACATATATATCTATATAAATAAAAAAAAACCACATCTTAAGATGTTTCAACTGAAAGGACAATTAGAGATCACCTGATTTATTTCCAGGTAATATTGTCAGAAAACAAATTCTTCTGAAACTGTAAAAACAGAAGACCTGCAGAGGTCTTACTGGTTATAAAAGCCTATCCTAGTAATCCCAGAATTACCAAGACAACTAAAATAAAAAAGCTGGTCTTTCATTTAAGTTACAGGCAAAGTAATTCCATTTGAAATTTATAAAAACTAACTCTAACTTCTGTAAAGACAGCCTTTCCAAAAGTACTTKGCCAAGGCTTAGGTGTCTTCAGCCATCTGTAAGGGATTACTTTCTCTTACTCTATTTCAGCAGCGGGGTGGTGGGAAAGCCTTGGTGACAACGACACTAATGCTATAGGCGTGATTTTTTTTTCCCCTTTCAATTTATTTTGGCAATCTTGCAAGAGAAGGGAAGCAGATCTAAATCAGCTACTGCAGCCTCAAGTGTGCAGAGTGCACTTTGATGTCCTCTTTATATTATGTCTTCTGTAAGGTAATAATCAGGTAGGTAATAAAAAGACGATTAGGATCATGCCTGACTTTTGATGTGCTTTATTTTCCAAAATTACTCTGTTAGGGGTGGTGGCCATAGCAGAAGTTGGCAGAACCTGTGTCTGGGCAGTGGAACTCCAGAAGAGATGAGAAGACACTGCTCTGGCAGGCGGCTGTTGTTTGCAGGGCTGCAGGGCGGGCGCTGTTGCCGGACAGATGATTTGAAGCAGCGGCTGCTCCGCTSAAAACCAAACACTTCAGCTAATTCATCACACTGCTCTCAGGCGCTTTGCTTGTGCAAACTTAAAAGGTTGAGGCAGTAAATAGTTTATTGCCATCGAGGCCTGTTGAACATTGATCACTGCTGAATTCCCTCTGTTTAGATGTAACTTCTTTTGAAATATGCTCTGTAGGTTTAGTCTGAGAGCCGGATAATTGCTGTGAGGGCTTAGGGTTTGAAAGCAGACACTTCTGCAGCCAGAACGCAATGGACTGCCAAGACACACTGGTGTGAAACATTACAGCATTATATTTTCTTAATTCTCAGGGCTTGAATGAAGCAATAGGAAAGACTGTTTTTTGAGGCATGGAAGGGTAAAGTCATGTGGAGTTTGTCCGTTTCATACCTATTAATAAAACCCTTGCTATATTCCTATTTCCAGCCCCTTTGGGGTGTTTGCTGCAATACAAGGCATCTGATGGTTCTCCTTATCCTGGTGTGGAGGAGCTCATTAATTGGTGTGCAATTAAGATTTTTTTCAGTGTGTGAATTGATATGGTGAGGTTACACACATTCCARAAAGTACTCCTGCTGCTCAAATAGCTGTATACATTTTTCACAGTCTGCTTACGCAGAGGATTCTCTCACCATGAATTTCTGAAATGAGACTGGCAGTATCCTGTCAATGCATAGKGCTGGTTGTGTGCCCAACCACCTTTTGAGTGTCAAGTTCTGCCAAAACATGATCTAATAACTCCAAGCTTTGGATCCAGATTGACTAATTTCTCTAACTTGGGGGAGGATTATGATTTTGGGAGGGCAGATTAAGGTGGTAGTTAAAAAATATAGTAGAATGACACCAACTGTATGTGCTTAAGCTTTGTGATGTCATGACAGCATATGCCACATTTTTGGTGATTGTGTTTTCCTTAAAAAGGTGAATTGTCATGAACTTGGACCCTGACCCARCCATCGGATTCCCCAGGATGAAACCCTGTGTCCAAGGGGAACTTCTCATCTTTGTTCAACCTGTGTGTGCACTTGAGGTTCAAAATTAGCTGTGGCTAGACTGAGGTTATTTATATTTACACCCGTTATTTGTTTTTCAGCAAAAGCCTGCAGATAAAGGTGCTTAATGAATAAGATAGGAAATTTTAGAGGAATTTGAGCTTGTTGACCTATTGTTCTGTAGCATATTACCTATGAATGTATGCTTTTGAAGGTAAGTTGAAGTCGGGATAACATGCTGACAGATTTAGAACTGTTTATCAGACATAATATCTGCAGGTTTTTGATCCAAAAATAGAAATGTCATCTTAGATTGCAAAGAAAGGGAGTTGAAATACATTTTCATACATCATGACTGGAATTTTGTAATAGGCTCAGATTATTACTTTTATCAAAATGTACTGGAATAKCATAAGTTAATTCCAAACCCCAATTTTCAATGTATGAATTGGTGTGACTTTTGGGGATGGTGCTATGCAGGGCCAGGAGTTGACTCTGTCATCCTTGTGGGTCCCTTCCAACTCAGCCTGTTCTGTGATTCTGTACATATATTGTGATACAGTTTTGAAGAAAAAGAAAAAAAAAATCAAATAAAAATCGAATTCCTGTACTTAACAGGTTYCTATAAAGTTCAAGACCAAGGCAGTAAAGTGAGAAGGGGAAAAAAAAAYCTGGTGAGCAGTCAATCAGTTTCTCTGTATGTGGCCTTACTCTTTAYTGAGGAAACAGTACCTCAGGCTTGCCAGCTGTGAAATTTTTAGTTCATCTTTACCATAAAGCACATCACATTTTTTCCTCGTTTCAACAGGGCTGTGAATGGATGATGGATGAACTGTAGACTCATTGTGTTAGAAATACCTATTYCGTTTTAAAAGCTCAGCCCCTCCTTGTCAAGGCAGTCATTCCCTCTTGTAACAAAAGAAGAAACATCGTGGAGTCATAGTTCAGCTACAGTGAAAGACTTCATTCAAGGATTTGATGAATAGCAAAGGGAAATGTGAGAAAAATAATGTGACAGCTAAAAACCTTTTGTGATCTCCTCCTTTGCTGTCTTGAACTATATAATCTTCTATATTTTTAAGGTTAGGTAAGAATTCCAATGCAGGCAGAATAATTTGCAGCTGAGGGAGATTCTGAAGATGAATTTGCAGATTTTAGAGACCAAGAATTAATCTTTGAGATGTGCATTTTAGAACAACTATTGAATCTCATCTGTTCCTTAAGCAGCTTCAGTTTTACCATTTCTAGGCAGGAAAAAAATGATGAATATTTGAAATGGACTTCTGAGATAGCATATATTTGTTCTACTGTGTGCTGAAATATCTTTACATACAATTTTATGAGCATGCTAGTTTTCCAGATACTGAATTTCRTACAGATACACTAATTGGACAGAGTTTGAATTTGGAATTTTGTGGAAAGCTATAATTTCAAAAGTGTTAATTGGTTGTTAAATGACGATAGGAACTAAAGTCTTGAGACAATGTTGGGGATATACAAGACTTCTAGGATCAGATTGGTGTAATCTTGGCATGGTATCTMTTTAGATCTCATACCTGCACATGGTAGGTTCCTGTGATGATACATTGCACAGTATTTGTRTTTTGTACAGAGAGCCAATAGTAGCAGCTCAGTAAAGGGAATTGAGTATCTGTGCGTTCACTCACCTCAGGAAGAAAATTCATTGTTTACTTCCTCTTTCTTCAGGATAAAAATGCCCTGTAAATATATTACTAGGCTGACACTCCTTTACAAGCACAGTAGCTATTTTCTCCATAATTTTGGCAAGCTTGTGGCATAAAAATTGCTTCTGCATCTTCATTTCCCTACACCAAAGGTGTAGGTAGATACCAGTTAGTTTTAGTTTGAGCTGGATAAGTATTGTCATATCTGTTTACCTGTATCTGAGGATATTCTGTATTGTCAGTATAGCTAAGAAATCTAAAATGGTTTGATTCTCACTTATTTTTCAATTTTTTAGGAAGAATTCAGAATTTCACAAGATAATACAGAGAGCATAAGACTTCAGTGCTCTCTAATTAGTTACTAGAAACTACTAGTCTCTAGTTAGTACTAGAAACAGAAAAGGATTATAGTTGCATGCAGGTAGGATTGTCAAACCATGTTGTTGGTTTAGGGATTGCACAGTTTATTTGAATTTTCTGAGTAAAAGTCTTTGCAGAATGAGGTTTAATCACATTTTTTTTGTTGTGTTTATCAATCCCATTACTGTGTTAACTACAAGCTACTAACAAGTTTTATCTATGCATATTTGTGGATCTTTTTTAGTGTATTTTACTGGCTTTTTTTTACCTCTTTTTTCCTTTATCATACAGGCATGAGAGGTGGTGTCTCTTTACTCATGCTGTTGATTAGCAAAAGTGAAGAAATCTTAACAGTTTGTTGGKTTTTTTTCTACATTTTACTAATGTAAACTATCAACCTTTCATTTTCATACTGAGAAATACACCTCTTTCCTTTTCTTCCCACCCAACAGAGGAGCAAAAAAGACAGCTCTCGAGGGTGTGGTTATCATGAGTTAATTGCACCCTTGAGGGTTTTGAGACACTTGGGTGCATTTCATACCTTTTAGCTGTCCAAAGATAAGATTTTCACACGAAAGCTCCACCCCAAGGTATTTTATTTTTTATTGCATAAATCAGTCTGTGTGCCTAGGGATCATTTATCATTTCCATAATATTCACCAGGGTACAAACAGTACTGTTCCAGTTCCATTCAACATCCTTATTTCTCCCTCCTACTCCTGCTCAAAAAAAAAAAAAAAAAAAAAAAAAAAAAAAAAAAAAAAAGTTTGGCAAGATGCTAAAATTATATAATGGCAGTTCTGTATTTAATGCAGAAATCATACATTATCATAAAAAACTTTCACCCTTGAGTAATCTTTGTACTTCTGAGAACATGATATATGGCTGACTAGTGCACTTAGCAACGATGACTTCATTTAAATYTTTCAGTTTCTGAGAAAAGGATTAGTGTCTAGAACCTAACCAGTATGAAAAATACGTACTTTCAGATGCAACTGCAGTTAATATCAGCTTAAATTTGYGTGTGGAGAGAGTACTCTTGCAATATGAGAGGTGTTAAAATCTACAGGAGTGGAAAGTGAAACATTTGCTTTTATGCCAAAGCTTTTTAATTTTTTACCAATTATAGAATTTTTCATCACCATTCASTATTTACATTTTTCAGGCTTCCCAGCACAGCTTCTTTCGAATACTAACGATGCAGGATCAAAAATTAACTAATGTTTCCAAACTCCCATATGACACTTTACAAATTTCCTCTGCTTCTCTGGCAAACAGGCAGCACCAGTTTGTTTCTCCCAATGTTTTGTGGTTCCTTGACAGAACTTTTTGTGTCTCAGGTGAGGATGCTCAGAGCCCCAGAGCAGCTTGGGGTCAACACACTGGAAATTAGCTAAAACTCCTACTGCAGCCATGAGTTGTAGTGTTCTTAGCTGATGTCAGTGTTACGTGCAATCACGGATCTTAAGTTGTGGTAATTTTTTCATCCAGCCGTATTTCACAGCTATTCAGCGCATTTCCCTCATGGATAATCACTGCTTATAATGACCTGTAGCGGGGCTCTCTCACTGGCCTGTAGAAGTTCTAAAGATTTCCCCTTTTTCTATGTGCATTTTGTGGGCAAGTTAGTATCGTGACATCTTYTTTGGCTTAATACAATGTGATAAGACTTAAAGACTCAATTGATTTTTTTTTCTTGCTTGATGGACGAGATCTGAAACCACATTTTTTTTTAGTTTCAATTAAATACTTGTGAATACTGGCTTGCTTGGAAGGACATGGAAACTGAGTATGCTGTTTTATGGAGGCTTGAAGGCATGTAGAGAAAATTTGTTTGGAAGGGAAGACAGGTTGGAAAAAATCCTGAGATRGATTTACATGATTCCTTCCACATTTATCTCTTCTTGAGATAAATGCACCCTGTTGGCATGTGCTTGTGATCCTGCCATTTCTTGACTGAGATATYGGTGAGTCATTCAGAAAAGAAAAAGCATGATTGAAAAGTGCTAATTGAAATAAAATATTTGCATACAATAGGGACGTGGAATCTGCCTGAGCTATACATTATTTGAAAACTAAAATGCAGTCGTTCACAATTTTACAGACTTCACCTTATTTGTCAAATTTGATGTTCCCACTGGTCGTGTCCAATGATTTGTTCAGTACATTTGGCAATTTGGTCTTGTCTTCACYATTGCTTTTCCAACATGCCTCATCCTGAGGCTGCCAAGTTCATTTTGAAAGCTGACAGAGATTTTTATACCTTAGTCAAGTCTTACTCCAAGCTGCTCTGGGAGGGGTTTTACTGGCACCTCAAATGCCACACTATGGTACAGATGAAGAGAAGACAAGCACTGTATTGTAGATCAGTGTGGTCTTTTGTCACTTCTAGCACCACTAGAGACAAAAGCTGCAATGCTGTTTTAGGGCACAGTCAGGGCAAATAAAAAAAATACACTATTTGTTCTTAGAGGTGAGAGGAAAAACTCACAAACGTTGATTTTTTCTGATTGGTTGACTCCYATATTCCTTTTTCATGAATGGTTTACCTTAATGTTCAAGTGAAGAGTAGCTGTTATTCCTAGTCCTTTTCTCCATGTCAGAATCCAAGAGATAGGTGAAAAACAGGGCTGAGGTTAGGATTGTGGGATACAAATCAATTGCAATGTTCTGCTCTGATTTATGATTGCCGTGGCTCGTGAGTGCCAAAACTGCCTTTTAAAATTTATGCCTATACATTGTTTTCTGAGAGTTATAGTGAAGAGGCTTTAGTAGTCCATAATAAATAGAAGAATAAAGTAGGGCAAAGGGAATACTAGCAGAAAAAGTAAGAGACTGATTTATTCTCTGAGACATCATTCTGCTTGTTCGATAAAGTTTAACCAGAGGGTCTCATCCCTTTAAGCTCTGTGCCCCTTGGCCTTTTCCCCCTTACCTCCGCATACCTGTTGAGACAGATGTTTTTTTCAGAGTCATCCCACAGGTTTCTTGCTAGCCAGCCACCCACATCTTTCTGAGACAGATGAGTTGATTAAGTAGAACATTTTGTAAGGGGCATTGCCTTGGARTTCAGAGTGCTCACTGTCACATAGAAAAACAGCCGTGCTCTCTCTGAAAGGATGCAACTGGAGCAGATACAAGGCTCGTGGTTTCTAAACTGTGACCACATTAAAATCTGCGCACTAACAGTGGTCATAATAGGGTATTCCACTCCAGTAGCTTCCTAGACAGGATGAAGAACTATCACAGTCTACTTTGAGGTAATTACTACACTGAGTTTACTGAAAGCAGTTTCTACAGGTTTATTACATCATTCACAACCAAGTCATCATCAGCTACTGTATTTGTGGATGCTATTATTACCCCAATTTAAAAATTAATCATGTGTAGTGCCTGTACATGCACAACAGGTATGGGCATTAGTGCTCCTCTACTAGGGTTCACTCATTTTAGTATTTCAAGGTGATGTAGGGTTTTGTTTTTTGGTTTGTTGSTTGCAATGTTAATAAATTTGAAGGATTCAGTGGTTTTCTTTCAAGGYTAGTGTAAACACTCTTTTATTTAGTTAAAGAATGCTTTTAATTATCTGTAAGTAGGTGTTCTAAAGAATAAGTAAAAGGAAAAGAATGCTGCTGGGTTTGTGGGGGAGAAAACATTGGTTTTGGAATTGTTCTCCTTTCTTTGAGTTATATTTCAGAGTGAAACTTCACAGAAGATGACCTTATGCATTGGAAGAAAAGGCGATTATTTGCCCTTTTCAAAAAAAAGAAAATGAAAAAAAAATCCTGGTGACTTATTTCTTGACATGCTATTGCATGTGTATTCATTTTCCCAGTCATTCCTGATGAAGTACCCGAGCAGGAACTGGGAAGGTGGCAGCTGTGGGAGCATGACTTTTGTCAGTATATACATATCCATTGAAACTTGTGCCATGCAATTAGCCATCCCAATTTAGTTCTTAGTGCACATGCAGTAAAATTGAAAAAACCCAAGGCTTGGGAATTAATTGCATAGAAGTCTGAGGTATGTTGAAAAAATTCTAGCTAAAGAAGAGTTAYGTTGTTTTTAGTTGATTTATGGCAAACCAGAAAGTAGAGCTAGGTCTGTGGAGAAGTAACATTAAGAAGCTTTGTAAGTGATGGCAAATAAKGGAAGAATATGGAATTATTGTGGAAAGTGAATGGATGATGAATAGGACTGAAGTGATAGTGCTTATTTAGAAAACGTGTTTCTGTAGTACTTTTACTATTATAAGACTAAACTGAGTGCATACATGGGGCATCATTTGCCTTTTGAGACAGAGTACTTAGAGKTCCTTTCCCACACAAATGCAAGCGTTGGACTCAGCTCTTACCTCCCCTCCCAAGGTACTTYAAGGCAGAAGTTGTTCCCTAGATGGAATCACAGCATTGTTAAAATTGGGAAAGATGTCTAATATCTAGTTGAAGCATTAATCTAACACTGCCATCTTCACCACTAAAATTTGTCTCCAGGTGCCACATCTGCACACTTTTCAAATGTGGGATTCCACCATTTCCCTGTTGTGCCCAAGACCAGAAGTCATCACTTTTTTTCTATGTGTGTTATGTGCATGCTTATTCATTTCCTAAAAAACTCATGATCTCATTTGTCTCCCTGAAGCTCTGCCTGTTCTGAAAACTCCCCCACAAGTGAAGCACCACAAGCTGTGCTCAGAGCTGAGGTGCCTGTCTGCCTTTAGGCTGTCATGAATGGATTTGATTTTTGAGTAGCTGACAATAAGAGAGACCTAAGATAAGTTTTCTCTATCTTGCATTTGCTGTGTTTTAAGAGTGCTTCCAGATAGCGTTACCTCAGCTCCACAGCAAAATGGTAACTTGATTTCTTGCAGTGACTTGGCTGTGTCTGCACTGTCAGGGCCCATGTTCATGGACAGTCTGTCCCATTGGGCTTCTGGTCTCATTAATGAGTAATACATGCACATTGATTGAATCAATTTTTTTTCTTGGGGTGTTCCTGTGAAGCAGGGAAGCACTTTCAACCCTTAGTTAGCTGTTAGGAAGCAGATAACATTTGGAGAAGAAGAAAATTACTTTAATTTTAGAAAATTAAAAATCAGGGATTTCCATAGAGTAAAAGGTAAAAGCTTTTGTTAATCACCATAGAAAGTGTCTTCTTTTTATAGAGTATATATCATATGTCTATGGATGCTTCATTTAAAGTGTGCACACCTTGATTGGAATGAATTATAGCATTTTAACAGTAGTCAGTGGTTTTTGTCTCATCTTTTTATCATGAACTGTGCAGCATCAGCTACTAGGTGGATAAAGCACAGAAAGCCAACCCAGTATAATGAAAAGTGTAACTTGGAGAACTGATCAGACAATTGATAATGTAGATAATGGGTGGACATAGGGGGAAAAAATAACAAAAATGTTTTTTTAAAGAAGTTTTTTTTTTAATTTAGAGCAAGTTTTCTCAAGTTTTCCAAAATCAGTTTGTGATTCTACAACAGATCTGCATATCTTCAGTATATTTTTTTTCCACATTAAATGCTCTTACGGAAAAAAAGACCCTAGTCTATAATCAAATACGTCAAAACTCCATTTATGAAATATTGTTTTATTTTGTTACGAAGGGAGAAGCATTTTTGATATTTTAGAGGTATCTGTGAAGCTGTTGTTTGAACTGCTTTCAAGCTTCCTTTAACAGTGCCATTTGGCACAAAGAATTGCAGTCTGGGAAGTAATCTTCAGTGATAACAAATGCTAAAAATGTAGTTTTTCTCTGGTTGAAAAGGCAAAACTTCCGACAGCCCCCATAAACCTAGGGATGTTTTACTRTATGCATTAATAAGAGGTACAAGAGAGTCAGGCAAGGTAGTAATTTGCAAAGTTTTGGGTTAATTTTAGCTTCTAGACAATACAGAATTTCTGTCTATGTTTGGTACGGTCTGTTGTGTTAAGCTGAGCTTTTCTGACTTGTGTAAGAAGGCAAAGAGAGGAGAGACTGTTGTTAGTAAAGCTCTGCCATACTAGGTTATTGCTTTAATTCCATGTCTACTTAGCCATCCTTTGAAAATCTATCACAATCATAAAGCAGAAAGATGGGGAAGGTCTGGTTGCTCTTTTTTTTTTCTAGGGGTTTGGGATTTTTCCTTTCTTTTTTGCTTGTGATGATATTTTTATCACTTCTGTGAAAAAACATCTTTCAATGTGTTCTGAAGGCATCAAGGAACCAAGGATGAAAGTTTTTTTAAAAAGCTTCTGAAGTAAAATAAAACCCCCCAAAACCATAACATAGCTGTCATGTTAGAATTTTAAATAACCTGTATGTTTTAATGTCTTTATATGTGAAAGTGAGTAAGAATGGTGCTAGTTCCTTGGRAGTGACTGCATTCCCTGCATGGATGTTATTCATAGCTCTCTATTCCCCTGGTACATATAAAGCAAAATGAATTGGCTATCTTTTTACATCTCCCTTTGAATGTTCTCTAGTGACTCTGCAAGTTGCCCCTTTTTGTCTTTCTATTAAGTAGCATGTAAAGCTTCTGGCACAGCTGGACTTTAGTGTGTAAGAAAGTTTTTAGGGGTATTCCAATGACATTAGCTATTGAACCTACAATACTTGAAACACTGAAACCCATCCTGACTTTGCTGTGTGTCACATATGCTTGAAAGTTTGGCTTCGTGTGTGTATTGTTGAAACTGTCCCTGAACAAAATCATGCTGACAATGAATAAAAAAATCGATGCTTCTTTTTTAAAAGCTTCTTTTCTAATCTCTGTAATTCAAAACTGAAGCCTTAGAACAGTGGGTCAGAGATTGTTCTGCAAGATAAATCCCTTGCATCACATAACCCTGACAACTCCCCAGTTCCATCAAATTAATAACAAATGGATGAGAAGATAAGCAAAACTAATGGGTRGGTTACATTTTTGTGACAAAGGTTTATGGCCGTACTGAATCTCATGTACTRTGATATCCCTGCTCCTTTTCCTCCTCTGCTTTGGTGTTTTTTTTTGCTATCAGATCTGAGCATTCCTCTATCTGAAGCTCTTCTGTGGAGGGAGATATGATGAATAGCAAGCTGAACTGCATGTCTCTAAAAAGCTGCTGTGAACAACTCTATATTTCTCCTGTAGAAATCACTGATTTTTTTATAAGGCCAGGCCTCATTCTTGCTTGCTGTACATCCATATTCTGCTTCTTGGATGCTGCTACATGTTTGAACAYTGAAACACTGCTGTAATCCCATCTCCCTGTTTTAAAACCGTGCAATAATGTGGTTTGTGACAGTCACTGAATGTCATCTGTTCCGGCTCTTGTCACAAAGCAGGACCAGCTTACAGCAGGTGTCTTGGGGTGATGACCTGTCTCTGGGCAGTTCCTATGTAATCCAGTCTCCTAAATTCTCTTGATTCACTACAGAAGCTAGCTAAGGAGCAAAAGAGTAAACAGTTTGAAGACATCCTCTATTGGAGATCTGTTCCAAGCACAACTTTGAATCCAATGATCAAGACAACTGTAGGAGATGTAGGAGACTGTTTTGTTAAAATGGAGAATGGATATTCCAATTTAAGGACTGTGGCAACATAATTTTGAAAATAATCAGGACCTTGTAGTTCCTCTATAGCTCTTAGCTGGTCCCACATAAAGCAGCAGGCTGCTTTAGAGTCAAAGGTGACCATGATGACCTCRAGAGTTCAATTTACAACTGCACCTGCAGTTTGCCAGGGAGGAGTTGCTTTCTAAAGAAACTGAATAATAAATCCAACTTTCAACCCCTACTGATAGGGGATCAGATAAATATGAAACTTTAATTAGTCAGGGAGTGTTTCTGCATGCTTATTGTCTGCTTTGGGCTGATTTTATTTTCTCTCTTTTTCCCCCAACAAAAAGCAAGTAGCAGGTTTTACYCCTAAAAGGCAAAAARGGAACCTTAATGCCAATCTAGTTAKCTTTAAKAATTATTTCAGCARSTTTGCATCAAGAGCTTGAAATTAATYGGGAGGACAGTTGTAAGGAAGACTTACCCAAGACAAACTATGAGAAATGGCTGTGTGAACATATGTGGAATATGTTAGGGGGCCCCTTGATCCTGATCATTGAGTATTGCAACTGCACAAAGGAAGTTTTTATAGAATCTGAAGATCATCAAGGATCATTTCAAATGCCCAGACAGCAAAAAGGTTATTTTTGTGCTTTGGTTTGGGCCTTCACAGTTAGAGGTGAAGGTGASATGCTGGCCCACTCATGTCAACGCCAAACTTTTAACCACTTCAAGAAGTGTCTCCAGTCCCACAGGCTGCAGTACATAGTGTGACAGAGCTGCAGTGAAACTCCACCACAGGACCAAAATGAAAGCACTGGTAAAGAAACACATCTTTTATCAACTGCACTCGCAAACARCTTGCAAATCCAAGTTACCCAAGCTCTCTTGCTGCAGCAGTATTGTGAATGTCTTAGTCTAACATAAATTTTAGGAAACAATGTTGGCTTCTGCTTCCACTTATAATATCTTTTCTTTGCTAATTCTCTACTTGTAATCATGTTGTCCAAATACTCTCATTTCATACMGTTCACTTTATTTTTTCTGTCTTGTTAATGAGAGAACAGGGAAATAARTAGAAAGGAGATAAATCTACAAAAGGTATGCTTGTTTTTTTCCAGAATTTCAGTCATTACTTTTTTAGTCTGTTTCTGTTTATGTAAGAAATTGAATAGGGATTAAGATATCAAAAGCATTGCTTAGTAACCAGCAATTCAGAGCTATTGATTTTATTATTTTTTTTTTTTTTGTATAGCAAAATCTGTAGTTGGGGGATTTTGTATCTTTCAACTAGTATCTTATTGGGTGAGAGGACAAGCATTCATTATGTTGAATGAGTTAAGAGTCTTGGGGAGGAAGAGGAATTGTTATATTCTCCTGGAAGGTTACCTGACCATTTTCTTTCCCATCCCCTTGACATAGCTCAGCTGACCCAAATTCTTTATATTGCCTAAAATCCCTAGAAGTTGGGTTGTTTTGGTTTTTTTTCAGCATGTTAGGACTTTACAGGAATGCTTGGCCCAGAGTCTATATTAGATTTAGCAAGTGGAATTTTATGCTTTACATGCCTGTTCCTAGGGATTGAGCAGCTTGTTTACTGAGATGATGTAAGTGATCCCAGTGGTTTTTATTGGCAGTGGAAGGCACACTGAATATTCAAAGAAAACAGAATTGATTTTAAAGAATGCAAAAAAGTAACCACTGTGAAACTTGTGAGACTTGAAACATTTCTGAGCAGTTTTTTTCTGCTTTGTGATTTGCTTTTTAGGTGTCAGCCTTTCTCAATGACCTGATACATATYTTCTCCTTTGATAAACCTAAATAATCAACCATAGGTTTTTTCAAAAAAGCAAAGATGCTTAAATTGATGTTAGCTCAGCCAACTCTCCTTTGACAATGAAAGAATAATAATTTACCTTTATATTATYCTATTTCCTCCTGGGGCCTCACATAGACTTCCCTCTCATAACACCAGCCTTCCAGAAAYCCCATCTTCTAAAACTGAGAAGACTGTAAGGAAGAGATGAAATTTCAAATCATTATTTATATTCCTTAGGTAGAGCATTGAAGCATGTTCTGCTAGCCTATGGGTTTTTTTTTGATTGAAAACTAATAATATGATCACAGCCTGTCTGCTGTATTCTTCCAAATGGCAAAGTCTCACAAAGCCAAAACTATATGTATACTAAATTGGTAATTTTCAGAATATTACCATTGCTGACAACACCACATTGGAAAGAAGCAAATATTATTAAGCCTACAGTCTTGTATGTAATGTTTATAGACATGATAGGAATGTGATTTTGTGGAGGGTAAGACCCATATGTTTTCATTTAGATAATTTTCAGTAAGCTTTTAAATCTTGTTAAAGATTTTGCTAAGCTTGGTTTTCAATGATCAGTTGGGAAACATCATATTTAAAACATTACTCTATTAAATTCAAATCTCTTGTAGAGGTTGAATCTGCTGATTATAAGGAGAAATAAATGGGAAGAAGGAAACACTATAGTTCAAACTCAAAAGGTAGAAACCAGTTCCCAAAAGTCATTCTGATCGTAGCTCCATGGAAGAAGAGACCTAATGTGGTTCAGTGTATTCACATTGTGTTCTGTGCTTGCAGAAGTGTTATAACCAATGGAATTATGTTTGTTGCATGAAAATTTTACCATCGTATGTTAAACCTTGCTGTGGAAATTTTTTCTTGACTAAGAATGTATTTGAAACATACTATATTAGGGAGGGATCCAGAAAGGAAGACACTCAGTACATAGAATTCCCATGTACTTAAGGAGTCCATTTGCTTTTTAGAGTTCTTTGAGGAAATTCTGTAAGGTATTYAGAACCTGAAAACCTGGAACTTGAAGTATTTTTGTCAAGTATCTTCTTATTTTTCTTTGTCCATTTTTAATGAAAAACTTATCACTACACATTGAGTGGAATAAATAGACATATCTGAAAAATATACCTTTATAGTATCTCTAAAGGTCAACAATGACAGCTCAAAAGCATCGTTTCCCCAATGTACATGGAAGYGAGTGCCAAGGTCACTCAGACTCGTATGTTCCAGGAAGGCAATTTCTGTTGTGTTGGTGTATGATGATTTCCCTTTGGCACAAAATCTGTCCAAAGAGGGCAAAGAAGTATTGGATCCATGACTTCAATACTCTTGGAGAAAACTTTAAAGTTTCTTCCAGGTAAAGAAGCTTCTTTCCCTTAGTCTAGTCATTTCAAAATCTCCATGTTTCCTTCCAAACAAAAAGTTTCAGTTGCAGGTCTTGCTTTATGCAGTTGAGTGAAACAGATGGTTTTGGATTTTGGGRGAAGAATGGACCATCTGTCTTATGCAGCTAAATTAAAAAGTGAACGTGTGTAAATAGTTTTTCTAAAGCGCAATCAAGAGCATCTCTGTTAGGCTTTCTGCTCTGACTCACCACTGTGTACAGGAAGACAGTCTTCCTAACTCAGGCACTTAAGAAAGTTGCCATAAATTAGGTAGTTTGAAAACTCTCATCTGTAGGTATTAGCTAAGCTCTTTTTTCCCACTGGATAAATGTTTAATTTTAAGTATGACTTGGTTTTAGCCTTTATACACCTGCCTTTACAATATTTTCCATGAAGTTTCTACTCTCCCAGGTAGTCCTACTGAGCTCAGTGAAGATTATTTGTATGGGTAACATCTATTGAAATCTGATTCTATATTTGGTTTCTATAACTCAGTCCTTTTTTTTTGTGTTATGCATGCATGTTGTTTTCTCATGCATATCCTTCTTAATGAAGTTCAATGCATTTTTTTTTAATTTCTTTTTTTTTATTTTTTAAACTCCAGTCGTTCTGCTGGTCTTGTACAAAATAATGTGTATAAGGAGAGGGAAATAATGTTGTAAGGGATAAGTTATCACCTTTTCATACTCTGCCCTGCTTTGTAACTACTTCATTGATCTAGTATTTTATTAAACCCTTTTTACATTTTTAGCTTTGAATTAGAATCAAATTAAAATTTGGTTTGTTTTTATCTGTATTTTCAGTGTTACTTCTCTTACACTCCACAGGGTCTTGTAACAGTCCAGAGTTTTTCATGTTGGACATTTTGGTGGATAATACCATTTTTTAAAAGTTTTCATGGATGCCATTTTGGTCTAACCTGCACTCCAAAATGAAATGGGTTTAGTGGTCTGAGTCTTGACCCTGGTAAGCAGCAATCTGCAAACTGTACAAAACAGACACAGAACTGGTGGTTTCTGCTTGGGGACACTCGGACCCAGTCAGTGTGGGGACACAATTACCTCACACCCCAGGGAGTGTTTGCTGAAGGTGAAGACTGAGGTCATTCATCAGGCAATAGGGAAAACCATCTCTTGTGAAACTGGTCTCTACACCAGCCAGAGAGAACACTCCCAGTGCTGCCGCTGTGGCCTCACTGCTCCCTCTGGTTAAGAGGTTTTATGATCTGGGATCTCCTAGACTGTCTCAGCTGCATGTGCTATTTAGTTTGTAGTAGAATATGTAAGCAGTGATTTGCATTTCAGGGTCATGTTTTTAGCAGGTTATTTGTTGGAAGCAATATTTTAATATAGGCAAATTCCTGATTCTGCTACAGTTAGTATTTGTTTTGCCTTTTGTTGGAGAGCTGGGACAAATGGTTAATACTCTTAATTTATGTTCATTAGTACATTATTGAATGCACCATCTACTYATAAAGATGTTTTCCTAAGAGTTACCCTCACACCGAATTTGAGARACCTTAAGTGGCTGTCATCTTTGTGCCAAATGGATTAAAACAAAAAATGCACAGCCCTTCATGGTAGATCAGTGCTCAATTTCAGCTGGGTCATATGAGGTTAACAAGACAAAGTATCTGGTTTCCTTTTCTGGGTTTTTTTTTTTTCTCTTTTGCTTTAAAAAAGAAAAAGTAAGGTTTGGTTTTCAGGTCAAAACTGTGTGTGARCCTTTTTTATTTTGGAGCACAGTAACACAATTTAGATAATTTCACMCCTGTATTAAATTAACCATAAGTGAAAATTCAAATTAATCAAATTAATTTTTTTCATCTGCTGTGTAAATAAGCCTTAAACCTCCAGTGGTTACTGAATAGGGAAAGTGGCTTAACAGGAGAAATGAATACAGGGCTATCAGTCTGAATCTGCAAAGTGTCTAAAAAAAATACCTGGTAAGTGCCAGGTTTCCTGCTGGTTTCACTGTGATAACTCAGCTTATACAGCTATTTGCTCCCTACTCCATTAGTAGTTACCCTGTCACTGCAGAGTAACGAAGGGCATATCATGGATTTGTACTCTCTGATTTTGGTAGTGTCTCACTAATCTGGCATAGATCATATGGAGAGACTGTAACATTGCCAGTGCTTGAGCTGGTTCCTGAAAGTCAGTTGTCAGCCAGAGGGGACATAGGTGGAATAATTCCTTGGGTCGGGGCCATGAGGGAGATTGCTCTAAAACTCGTTCTCCTTTATTTTACAACAYTGGCAGTACAAACAGGGAATGTTTTTTTAAAAACTGGCATAAACAAAATCTCTGGGTTTGGGGGAGGACGTAGAAAGAAGAAGGAACGTGCCTCTGGAATGGATACTGATGGGAAAAAATCTTCAGAGTCCAGGAACTTTGCTGGAACATTCAAAAAACAGCCTGTACCATCAAACAATGAGTAAGCTCCCTTCTGATCATATTTTCTCCTTGGAGTGGTCACAAMACATTGCTTACCTTCTGTTTACTTTTTCTAGGTGTTTTGTTTTCTTCTGTGGCTGCAAAGGAAACGATGAATATATTTTTTAAACATTCTGAAATATTAGACTTGAGCACTAATTGTAGCATAGGCCTCAAGACAAGCTTATCATAAAGATAACTACAAATACTGGAGTGGGGAGAGAAAAATGAATCTTGGCCCAACAGTGGGCGTGAGTTTACTGGAATGCTTTGAAGAATATGTCAGGTTTCTTTTGGATACCTCCATGCTTTGCTGTCACACTTCATGATCCCCTTAAGCTCTGCGCAAAAGCCACAGCTCTGGAACACCTTGGTCAGGTGGTGTTGGGAGTCTCATTTGATAGCAGACATTTCTACTCTTCTCTGAAGTTTGATGTCTGTTTAAACTGCAAAACCTTGGACCTTTAAAGTTTGGGGGGTTGGGAGGACGTGTCAGGGTTTATCTCTGTCCTATTATTTTTTTTAAAATGTATTTTAGGCAATTATAACCAAATTCAAGTGTGTCAAAGATATTGTGCCCAAGTTAGTGTTGTGGAAATTGGCAGCTGTGGAGATGAGAGAGTGCCTGATAATGTTGCTGCCATGGGGAGGCTTACCTCTTATTTCACATGGGAAAATAATCCCAGGGAACACCAGTCTTTTGGTTTGGCTATTTCTGGAACTACTTATTTATTCTTAGAAATCCTTTGAGGGTACTTTTGTAAACTGAGTATCTACTCTGTGCAAGAGTGTCTAGATGGTCTGTGGCAAGTGATGTATTGCGTTGTTTTGGTTGTACATGATCACAGCATGTTCTGGTTCCCTAGTAAAATTGGTTTGGTTTTATTTTTTTCTCTCCGCAAGATTTCCTTCGACCTAGCAGAATATACTGCTGATGTTGATGGGGTTGGCACTTTACGGCTCCTAGATGCTATTAAGACCTGTGGCCTTATCAACTCTGTGAAGTTTTACCAAGCCTCCACCAGTGAACTTTTCGGAAAAGTACAAGAAATCCCGCAAAAGGAGACCACCCCTTTTTACCCAAGATCGCCTTATGGTGAGGATCGCTGTTGGTGTGTGTGTAGTGTCTGTCTGTCTGTCTGTTCTTCCTGCTCATGTCTCAGGGCTGAAGTCATTTGGGTGTGAGATTAGAATGATGATAGAGCTAAAGTGACTAGACATGTCGAGAGGCATACTTTTATGAATTACTATATAAAAGGTATTTGCTGCCATTGCCTGGGGGTTGGAAATCAGCATCTCACTTCTCAAGCTCTTGTTCATTCAGCTCACAGGTTAAGAGCTCTTGAAGAAGGGGGGGKTAGGGTGACTCTTCCTTCACAAAGGGTTGTAAGGTACTGCTGAAGTGATAAGGTTTCATATTTTTTGCTGCCTAAATGAAAAATTCCCAAGAGCTCACTTCTTCCTTTGCGAACTCATATGAAATTTGAAACACTTATTAAAGCAATGRGCATGGAGGACTTTGGTGATAAAGTTTCAAATCAATTTGAGTGTTAAGGCACCAGATTTTCACTTTTACTCCTCCAAGGTAATTTTAGTTTTGTTTTGGCTTGTTTTTTTTTTTTTTTTTTAATTAACAGAGGTCACTACAGTGGCCTATTTCACACGCTATGACAGTATTAATTATATTGTTAAAGAAAAAACATTGTGCTTAAGTGTGCATCAGAAAACAAGTGAGAAAGTGCCCTGATGTTTCCTGGCCAGTTCAGAGGCTGCACAGAATAAGAGTATTTTCCCATTGAGCTGTTTTTTATTAGGCTAGATTTTTTTTTCCATGTAGAATCTGACAGATGTAGGGAAATAATCAAAGCACTCTCCCATTGAAATGTGGACTTCACCCTGCATGTGACAGAGACTTGTGCGTCTGTGTGTTTCTGAGTTGTGTATGAGCTAAGCATTTATATGATAACACTTCAAAATTATTTTTACAGGGGCAGCAAAACTGTATGCCTACTGGATTGTGGTGAACTTCAGAGAAGCCTACAATCTCTTTGCTGTGAACGGCATCCTCTTTAATCATGAGAGCCCCAGAAGAGGTTAGAAAATCCATGTGAAACTGTTTCCAAGTTTGTATATCTGATTGGAAATATGAAACAATGCATCCACAGGTTTCATTTAAACTTGCCAGTATTCTGTAGGGAAGGWGTCATGACTTGTAGCCTTCTCATGGCATTTAATGCAGCCCTTCTGGCAGTCTCACAGCTCAAGAACAGCAGCTTTCCCTTTYGAGCATCATATTCCATTTTCTAGCTAGCTCAGGGTTGTTGAAGGGAAGTTTGTGTATCTAATTTTGTGTTCCTCTTGATAATAAGTAAAGGCTGAAATGTTGAAATGACACATTAAAAAGGGCARGTTTTCTGAACATTTATTTGGGCAACTGCAGAACAGATGCCATTTCAGGTGTGACATACTCAAGGTTTTAGTTTATGTATAAATGTCAAATTGAGGGGCAGAAATAATAGATGCTCTGAGTTCACAAGACTAATGAGTAAAGCCTAGTATGTTTTGAAAAAATTTTGAATTATAGCCCATACCGTTTTACAAGATGGCTTTTAACACATGGCTTTAAAATGCCTTTCAGTTTAATCCTTAATAGCAATGAAGCTTAAATTCCACTTAATCATCCCTTTTCCGCTTGCAGTGCTTTATGAACAATTAATGCCGGTATTTAGTTTGAGTAAGAGTCCATGGTTGATTAGAAGTCTCTGTTACAATGACAGTTTTCCTCTGCCCTTTAAGTGCTGTGACTAGAAAACACTCTAAAATTAAACTTTAAATTAACACAGAAAACTGGATTCTCAGTGTAGAAGCCTTTTATTGTGGTGTGTTTCTAAATGAAAAATAAATTCAAGTTTTACAGGAATGCAATTATATAAATTATAGCCTGGCACAAAACATAAGAATTTTAATCATACTTATATAAAACAGACCATAATTTCAACTCTGCTTAAAAGGAAAAAAAGAAAAAAAAAAAAAAAGAAGAGTAAAAAGGAGTCCATGTCAATAGGATTTAAATATTAATTTCAGTCTTTGGGAGTCACAGCTGTGAAACCTCATCATGCAGTGGGTAGGCAGCATTTACAGTAATTGGTGGTAGAAGCTGTTGTGTCACTTCACTGGAGCAAATAAAGCACAAGTCTAAAATTAAAGGGGAGTCATATCCACTAGATTGTTTCTTTTAGAAGCCTTAATACTTTGCTTTCTATTAAAGGGTTTGCTGAGGTGTATTCATAGTGTGCTGCAAACCAATGTTTAAATTGCTCTGAGTTATCACTATGCAATTAAAACATTCTGACCATTGTAAAAAATGAGGGAATATGCAATTAAAAATATTAGCTTGGCACGATTTCTAATAACTCTAGGGAGCTACAAGATGAAAATGTTATAAACTCATTTACCATTTCTGCTGCTCCTCTATAGACTYGTGCCATTTTGAAGCAGAAAAACTTCAGTACTCATTGCTATTTTGATCCCACTGGTGTTTGTTCCTGCTTTAACACTACTGCAATAGAGTTTCCAATCTGAAGTCTCTTTTCCACATGTTTAATGTCCCCAAGGAAAACCCGAGTCTGTGCTTTGAAGTCTCAGGCTTTCATTGTACTTTTTTCATTGTACTTGTTTTCATTGTACTTTTTTCTCAGTGCTTTTCATTGTGTGTGTGTGTGTGTGTGTGTGTGTGTGCTGGGTGCAGTTTTAAGCCCTTTATGGCGTTAACAGGAATCTTGTCCTAGAAATGGTTTCAGTTGGCTCTGTTTGCCTTAGCAGGAGTACTTGCCACGAAAACAGCTGTAACCACAGACCAGTCCCATTTGCATAGTGTTTATATGGGAAAACGTCTGGAAACTATACAGAAAAGAAAATTGAATAAAAGTAGTTTTCAGATTGCTTGTTGTTAGCCATTTATCACTTTCCTAATATTTTTGAAGATTGCAAAGGCACTTCGGGAGAAAGAGAGGATTTAACTGGGATTTCTAACTTCTTTGCAATGATGGTGATATGCATGGAAGTTTTAAAATGTTTTATGATTTATCCTTTTTTTTAATACTGATTTCTTAGATTAGGAATACCTAAATAAACCAATACATATTTTCTTACAATGCTACAACCACTATTTCAGTTGTTTTACTGTTACACTGAATGGATCAAATACAAGATTCCATTCATGGTAATAATATTTGCATCTTCTCCACATAAAACTTAATGCCCAGGAATCAGAGAAGATTGTGGCAGTGCCACTTGCTAGGGTGCAGAATCGATCAATCCTGGCAGACAGTGCATATCTGAATTGTTAATCATACTTTTGAAAATTCCTGTAAGCTTCTTACAGAAAATTTATTTGTAGGAAAAAACTGTGAAGACACAAACTCTAGYATTCCTTGTAGTCAGGGATCCATGAAATATGCTACACTGGAAGGTAATGGTAAGGATGAACAGAATGCTTTTTTCATGCCAGTATTGTGGGCTGTGATGAAATATTGAAGTATTTGTATTTGAAGTACAAGTACTCAYGTTGGAGGACGTGAATTGCAGTTGTCTGTCAAGCTGGTCACTGATGTTGAATTGAGCAACCAATTTGCTTCATGATCTGTATTGTAAATGAGTGTTTGGGGTTGCTCAAAAAATCACATGCAAATGTATGAGCAAAAATGGGTTTAATACGAATTTATAAAAATGTGACATAACAAASTTTGATGGCAAGGTTCACCCTATTACTTACTAYATGGATGAAACATACAAAGGAAAATTGAGTTAGAATCAATTTAGAATGAATTGCACAGAGACTGAAAGTGCCAAACTAAGGGAGACCCATTGAATTATGAGATCTCTAAACTACTGATGCAACTTAGGACCAGCTAGTTCCAATCTTAGTCTCAGGCCTTTACAATGGTGTATGTCTAATGAAATGAATTCTTTCATTCATTCATAAGTATTAATTTAGCATGCTATCAGCAGCTTACTGAGCATCTGTTGTGATTAAGGGAGGCTCTCCACTGTGATGCCTCAGTCTCAGGTRAGGAATCTCAAACCTTGAGAYGAGTCCCAGATCAAGGGGAGAGGCACTGCAAAGCAGTCTGCTGGCAATTTAAAGAGAACTGGAACTGCATTTATCCAATGATCTGTTTTTAGCAGAAAGGTCTCTCTGGCTCAAGGAGCAACTTTGAGAGGCATCCTAACTCCAGGGGAGATCACTGCCACACAGCCATGCTGCCTTGCAGTGAGAGCTCAAAGAAGGCTCATTTAGGCTGTCGTATTTATGGGGTAAAGTGGTTGGCTTGTAGTTAAATTGCATGTGATGGGAAAGGAATGCATGAGACTCTTTGGACCCTCAATGAATCTTGGAAAAACTGCCCACTATTCATGTGTTCCAAGCATCAGCATCCCTTTGTGGGTTTCCTGGAGGAGTTCTTRGCCAAGCAACATCTCAGGTGCTTATGTCCATTGGAGGCTGTACCAAATTGTTGCTAGTTTGGATATGGGTGTCAAGTGCATCTGCCACAATCCCTGTTTATATAACATTCAGATATTGTACTGCTGGGGCAGCAATGCACAAGCTTAGTGAAAATGAGAGCTGTCTAATCTCAAGAACTGCTTTGTTATAAAAGAAGCTYGGGAATCTACACCTCTTCTTTCAGAATGCCAATTCTTCTTCTGAGCCATCCAGCTTAAACTCAGAAAGGAGCACCAGTAATCTCATGTAGTCTGTATAATAATAGGGAAGTCTGCACAGAGTTCATAAGGGTAAAGAGTGCTTAAGTCTAATATGAAAAGTTTCATATTTCTCAGAATTACAAAGGCTTGAGAGAAGTGCTGGCTTTGGGAACATTTGTTTTTTTACTTTTATCTTGCTCTCTAAGTAACAGGAGCAGTTCTGAGATGTGACGCCATAGTGTAAAGCTGAGCACTTAAGTTCACTGTGTGGGCTTCCTTTTAAGTATGATGTTTCGTGTTCTGACAATCAGAGTGACTTTACAAAAACACCAGTCATAAATTCCAGGTTGGCTGAACCCACTGCCTGAGCCTCATATCTTAATTTGGGAATAGTACAGCATTATTAAATTGCACAAGTACTTGGGTCTATACTCAAGAGATACACGTGTATGTAACAGCAGAAAATATTATCTAAATCTTCGTATGAAGTAAAATTAGTGGCTATGTTAGAGTAATCTTAATAAAATATACATCTACTTTGAGCCTTTCTGTAGTACTTTCCTTTCTATTATTTTCTTTATATTATASGTCCTGCCTTCCATTTGATTTCCCTTTCATTTCACTTAGTCACTTTTACAGTTTCGTAAGATTAAATAGTCACTTTTTGACCAGTACATACTTTTCAGCTCACATAAATCAACACAGCTGCACTGAAATGAGTAGGGTCGTGTTGATTTATGCCAGCTGAGGGTCTGGCATAGTACTTCCAGTAATAGTCTGGTAATGTAAGATAAGCATGGCTTGTTTCCTTTGGGGGAAGGACCTGTATTAGCTATATACTTTGCTAAAGCTAATTTCTTCAGTTGCTTTTGTCCATTTTATCCAGGTATAGCTTAAGAGTTTCCTGATTTATGGTCCTGCCCAGGTAAATGGGATATTCCATTTCTGAARCTTATTTATTGTCTAAGTATGACACAAGCTGAAAAGCAATATGCTAACAGTAGCTACAAGGCAGCCTCTGTATTTAAAAATGAACAAACAAAAGAAAAACAAAAAATMTTTTCCACAATGATGCTTTTTTTGTTCCCCTCTCCCTCAAGAAAGTATTGTGGGGTACTAAATGGGGGAGGTGGTGGCCATCACATTGGTGGAAGTGGAACATGTCTCCCAGTATTACCAGTGTGGAAATGTTTGCCCAGCGGCAATATTGGAAAGATATTTCAGTTCAGTGAGATGACGGTTTTGACAGTGGAAAAGTGAGGCAATTAGCCTCACTTCAGGAAAGTTGGGGCTTGATCCAAACCTTTTTTTGTTTCATTGAAAAGATTCCTGTTCTTTTGTTGGGCTCTGGATCTCGCTAATACCTGCTTTTCTGAGTGAGAAAGCAAACTGCGTGTTAACAGTGTCATTTATTTCGTCCCAGACAAGCCCTTGCTGTTCTCTCTCTTCACTTCTGTGKAAGAAGTTTTCTCAGGCTTACAAGATGTGCCTTTGGATGTCTGAGATAACTTTCTGATTTGGTTAACCACTTCATTGCTTGCCTCATCTGATCTTAATCTGCCAAGATGTACAAACATGTACAGCATGTTTCCTGACACAATGCAACACGAGTTTTGTTTGGTTTTTGTTGGGATTTTTTTCCCCTAAGTAATACCTTGCCTCCACACATGACATCACTGTGTAGATCATTCAGTAGGAAACTTTTTTGTGTCTGATACCAGCTCTGGTAGAGCAGTTGTCATCAGACCATTGCTGTATAGCCAGAGGGAAAGGATACAACTGCTCATTTCTGTGATCTCTTTCAGCCTGGGTGGAAATGGCTAGGTGTTATATTGCAGGCTGAATGTTGTCAAAGTACATGTAGTAAGATTAAAATGAAAAAAAATAATGATTTAAATAGAATGGGGAGTGTTCTTTGCTTTTATTGTGCATCTGGGTCTCAGGTTTGCCAGGGGGAAGGGGGTGAGAGTTTCTTCTATTCACTGTAAATAGCTCTGTGTGTCTTCTGGATTTATGGTTTTTGTTTTTACCTTTTTTTTTTTTTTTTTTTAAATCAGGTTTAGTTTCCCTTTTGCCTCTATTTCGTAGAGAAGGCAGAAGCAGATGGTGACATCTGCCACTGACTTTCACAAGAAATCCATGCAATCCCTACTGTAACAGCTGCTTTTCTGCATCTACTCTATAGAGATGTAGTCAGCATCTGCCAATTTCCCTTTCTTGTGTTGAGGAGACTAATTGCTAATGTCCTAAAACACTTCCTGTGCAAGAGAAGCTTGGTCAACCTAGTACCACTGGAAATACTGGGGGCTTTTCCTGGTGCTCTTTTGCTAAGTTTAGGCCTGTGAAAGACATCAATGTTTTAAAATTTTCATTGCAAAACTACATCTCCTTCATTTAATACAAAATTTCCAAACCCGTGAGTATATCTAAATAGAAAAGTCAGCAGAGTATTGCTTGTGAGTCTCTTACTCCTTGCTGGATGAGAAAAATACAGCCTGGCTGGTGTCARCAGGGCTTGTCTGCCTTGCATACTGAAAACTTGATGGCAAGGTACCATGGCCAAWGTAAAAGGACTTACTCAGACATTTGTGTGCTACAGAGCAGCCAAGATCATCTCATGCTTTTTAGTTTGCATGTTTCAACAGAGAAAGCATGCAGTGTCCTGAAGACATGCATTCTTACTGCCTTTTTCTCCCTGCTGCGAGACTGATCCTGCTAAGTGATCCATGCAGGTGTTCCCTTATCTACACAGACAGTCAAACATCACTGAGGATAAATGTGGACATTAGGGGGTCTACTCACACAAATGGATTTGCAGTAATATTCTCTATAATAGTGCAAATCACCAGGTAATAATGTTTGTCTGTTCTAACTAAGTGCATGTTTTTCCCCTTTAAAAAGATCCAGTGATACAAAAAGACTAAATTCAGTTAATTATGACAATGCAGAATCTGCTTCTGACCAATTAGTACCACAATATGTGGAGATTTTTGTCTGGTTCTTGTAAGATTTKCTAATAAACCATATTAACCTTTTATTTCTAGTGCCACTTTCCTAGTGCTAGCCAATACTGAGACATGAAGGCGGTGTAACCGCACCAAAATGTGAATGGGTTTCCCTTCATGAGCTTGTGTTTTAAAAGCAGTGCCAGACATCTCAAAAAAGAACTGAAGGSTGAGACCATTTCTGCATGCCCTTAGTTTTGAGGCATCCAGGTAATCCAGGTCACTGCCATGGAACTTGTCATGTATGGGAATAAATCAATCATGCACATGGACTGAATCAGGATATAAAAAGGTTTTTTTCCAAAGTGAGTCATTGATGAAGTAAAATGCTGTGTTGAACAGCCTGAGTACTGAAATATTTTTGATTCAGTCTTTACAACAATAGTTTGTGGTCATTTTAATCTTTTTTTTTGTTTGTTTTTCAGTCTCAATGTAGCCCTAATTCTTCACTTCTCTAGCTGATGTACTTTCCTGGGGTCTATCACCACTTTATCTAAGTAGTTATGAATATAACTTGTACAAAAATTAAGTAATTTCTTGCCTGTGGGTTTAGATTTTTTTTGAACAGCTGCATTCACAATTCAGATCTCTCCTTGAGCAAATTATTATCTTATCAAAAGCATCTTTTCATCATTAAATCATATGCTCCCTTGTGGCTTATACTGTGTTGAGAAGAAAGTAGATTACAAGTTTTGCTATCTCCCATGAATGATTTCAACTTTTTTTTTTAATGTAAAAAGAAGGCCAGAGTATCCCCACAATTAAAAAAATGTCAAAACTATTCCATTTAGAAAATCTTACCAAGTAATTCTTAACATTTCTCAAGTTATATTAACAAATATCAGTGTCACTTTCTTAAACTAAAATTTGATGGCTTTTTTTCTCTAATTAAATATCAGCCCAAAACTTTGAAATTAAATGTTATGGAATTTATGAAAGTCAGCAATGGGAAATGGAGTGACAGAGCATGTATCTCACCTRTAGTGTTCTTATATCTTCATTAATACAAACTTGTGGCAGGATTTTTAGAAATAATGTGGGTTTTGTGCCAATTTCCCTATTTTCCCCCTTTGTTACATTTATTTTTCCCATTAAGCAAATGTGACCATTGTGCTCTTGTATATGTAGAAATGAGAACATGAAGCAARATGCAAGCAAGATTTGTGAGATTTAAACCATGTGTTTTACAAACCATCTTAAAGTGAATGCAGAGTTTGCAGGTGACAAGACCAGAAATGGTTTCAGCCAGAAGTCCATTTATCCAACTTATCCCATTGCTCTTTCTGGAACATTAGGGGAGAGTGTAGAGACAGTATGGATAGAGTGTGGTCATTTCAGACCCCAGTAGCTGCTGGGTGAGAGGCCATGCATGAAAGATGCACCCCAGTCCACTGCCTGTCCAGTCCAGGGCTCTGTAGAAATCCAGTCCTGTGAGATCCTCTCTGAAGAAAACCACTTTACTGAGGAATAACAGCTCCTTTGAATGCACACTTAAGGCAGTGGTACCCAGAGCATAGGACAACAGACCATACTGCAGGATACAGTTTGCCCAGATGTGGGGACTCAGCCACAGCCAGCCAGTTCTGTATTTCTTGCTTTTGTCAAGAAATTAATTGAGCCCTTTTTACTTCCGATTGCATCTACATGATTACTTTGTGCTGTTGTGTTTTGTTAAGTATCACTGTATGCTGAAATAGAGGCAAGGAGGGAAAAAAATCACACAGAGAGCAATGGTCACAYCATTATTGTAAGAAATGCTGCCTAAAAAAAATCTATCTTATGTTGCTTATATACTACAATTAATGAATGGTGTTTTAAACGTTGCTGCTGCATTAATAATTCCTTAAGCTCCTGAAAACCTGTGTCTTACTATGATTACAATTCTGTCAAATACATACATTTTTCATGTGMTGTACTAGTGCATTGCTTTGTTTTCTTCCTGCTTTGTAACCCGACATCAGCAGTCCCCTGAGACCATGAAGCAAAAACCATTAGAAATTGCTTACAGCTCATCTTYAGTTTTCTGGGTATCACTGCAAAGATGTTAAGTATGTTACTGTAGGCCTTATTCCACAACCTTCAAATTTTGGGCATCATCTACCAGATGCAGAAACTTGAAAGACTGGTCATACTCTCACAGCTTGTAGGCATGGAGTGAGTGCCAGACTTACCTAGCCCATGTTAGTAATTTTCTCAGCAGTGTGCATTCTGTTTTCCCTCAAGTAGCTCTCCAAAAGGTTCACAATTCCCTCTACTTAGTCATGCATAATTAAAAAAAAAAAACAAAAAAACCACAAGTAAATCTATTAAAAGTGCATGTTGTTTCAGAAATTTGTTTGAAATCAACCCACTGAGATATTTCAGATGTGGGAAACTGAACAGAATAGACTCTAAATTGCAATAAAATAGTTCCACCATTAGTGGTACAAAAAAAACCTGCAAAAGTAAATGTCAACTGATTATTCCTCAATAAAATTATCAGGATTCTTTAAAAACRAAGAAGTGAGAAATGCAACATGATTGGATGTTACTTCTGACAAGATTCATCATGCAGCAGGATTTTACAGTGATTTAGGAAAGTAAGCTGCTCTATCTGKGAGAAGGTTAGTGCATTTGGTCAGAGCTTAGTTTGAACTTAGCARCAGTTTTCTTTCTCTGCCTTGATTTCACTAAGTGTTTCTCTTACGGTTCCCAGAAATGTGTGTTTAAAAATAAGGGGCAAAACCACGTGGACAAGCATTGTATGTGTGGGTAGCATGATTTCAGACCATCACATACATTATGTACTTTTTGGGGAGGTGCACAAATTTTACATTTATAAGCATATCCTGTAGTCCTTTGGAAACAGCTGAAAAACCCGACAGCTGGCAGACTGCTGATTTGTGCCAGTATTATTCATCTAATTGCAAGTATTTTTTAACAGATTTTAACCTCTGTTACATGGAATTATAGCAGTGAATATATACAGTGTCAGCTACATGTGTTTTCCACACTGTTGATGTTTGCACGCCTTGCCAACTGTGTTAAAATATTTCCTTTTCAAGGATTTGCCTTTCTTAGACTCTTAAAATTTAATTGTGTTCTACTTAATTATTAGGCAATGATTGGCAAATGAAAGCTATGGCCCAAAGCATTGTAATTAAACCAGATACCCCATGCTATTTAGATGTTGCAATATCAGTTGCATATTTTGATCTGTGTTGTATCTCACCCCTKTAGAATGATAGCTGTTAAGACAAAGACTTAGCAGGTTTCCCATGAAACCCTTCAGGGTTGCTCTTTGGTACAGGAAAACAAATGAAACCCAAGCCAAGAGAGAGAATACARTATCATGTTTTCTCTACTTTCTCTGAAAGCTTTGCCCTAGGACATGTGAGTTTGAGAGTCACTGCTATAGAAATGTTGCTGGAATACTGATGGATTTCCATTTTTGAAGTCAARGCCTTGACTTCATGACATTATATGTGAATAGATTTATAAGTAGTAAAGAATTATTACTCCAGTAAAGCAACTCAGRCCTTCAGTTTGCATCCTTCTTTTTTTTTTCCTCATATATTACAATCCTTACATTAGAAGAGATTTAAAGTGATTATTCATTGCGTCAATACCMGTCAATAGGTGGATTGAGAATATTTGCCAAAACTTTACAAAATCCTGTAGTAATCCAAGTTGTAGGCACTGCAAATCTGGAAAAATCTAGMGCTCATTTTGGATTTAAGACAAATCCAGATGACATGAGAAAAACATCAGTAACACTGAGAAATATTTTATGTTATCTTTAAAAAAWTTTGAAACACTTGCTTTTTCAAGTTGTAAATCTTCTTTGTGCTTTCTTGCTGACACCTTTGCCTTCTGAGCCCCACCTCATGCCCATATCCTGAGTCATTGGTAGGCATGTGTGCATCCATTAGGGATCCTTGTGTCATGTCGTGCACTCTGTGCTCTCACACTGAGTTTCTATTTGCTGCAGACTGTAAAAACAACCACCAAGGTCTTTTGCTACCATTATTGCACTTCTTCAAGATAAATGGAGACATTGTGCACCTCCCAAGGCCAGGAAAAGTTCTTCAGCTTCCCAAATTTTATTTAATTCTTGAAAATGGAGTAAATTGGAAATTATCCATGGTCTTAAAGATTTGTCRGTCTAGGATGGCATCAATATTATGCTTAATTTTAAACATTCRTATTGAAGTGCCATTGAATGTAAAGTCAATCCTGTGACCATAACAGGCATCAAACAAATACTCCTTTTTTATTCCCATACTGTTTGTTTTCATAAGTATTGCATGTATCTGCCATTGAAAATCAGGCCAGTAGTTGCTAATTTTGACATRTACTTTTCAGCAGGGATGTTCCTTCCTCTTCTCAAATCCTGACCCTTTAGGGAAAATGGGGGAATGGGACAGACTGGAGTGGGTAGTGTGACTTAGGCTCGTGCTCCATTTGGGTAAGGCATCTGCAACTCGTGTGTTATGGACAAACCTCTCCCCTCTGTATGGAATAAAATTAGGAATTGGATGTGCTCTCCCTTTTTGAGGACTGCTCTGGGCCATAACCTGCCCATATGTGCCACAGCTTCCAGGTAGTGATTTGAATCATCTGAATTTTGGTGACAATTATATGTGCGGTTTGAGATTTGCACAAAAGTAAGTTAGAAAAAAGAGTGTCACATATATATCATTGTTTTATTTTTGGCATATTTCGTGGTCCCTGCAGATCTTGCAATATTTACAGAAAAACAGAGCAAGATTGCTGTAACAGTAGCTCAGGCTGGGAACTTGAAAGTTTTGACTTTATGTAACAACAGCAGGCAAATGCTACCTTTTCTACCTAGTTCTGAAAATGCTGGTGCCACTAAAGAACTGGCAACAGTTTTTGTCATGCTGGTAAATCCAAGATCTACTGCCAAAATGGTGTCAGAAAAGTAGCTAGTGAATAACAGGTCATTATTACATTTTTGCTATGTCTCATGATGATGCTTTTCTTGAGAAAAGCATCATGGTCTAAAATTGCACTTAAAGAAGCTCTTTGTTTTGAAATCATGGGATGAAGCAATTCTGGGTTTGATTTCATTAATGTGCTGCAGTTATTGCACAACCCTGGTCTACTTGCAAGTAAGTTAAGTGTCTCCTGTCACTTTGGTTCTTCAGGTTCGTTGTGGGTTTGGTGGGGTGGTGACATCATGGGGTTTGCTGTCACATTTATAGACAGTGATAACCAGGCATCAACACCCAAGAAGGAACCCACAGAGTCATCAGGGAATGTTCATTCATTTTTTCCAAAATTATGCATRTGTGTGAGTATGTGGATGATGCTTGAAGGTGGCTGCCTGTACGTGAAAGTCTGATGAAAGAATTAGTGTGTTCATTAGATCTTTCTGTAAAAGAATAAATCACAGTTGTCCAAAGTGGTAATGTACGTGAGAATTCAGTCAAACTCAATGTTGTTTCTACTGGTTAAAATCAGATAGTTTAATATTTAATACAAAGGGCTTGTAATGGAGTAAAAAAAAAATCTTAAAGATTTTGCACTTTTTAAAATATGCTTTTCCTTGAGACTACTAAAATGCAAAAAATARGAACATTAATCCTCAATGGACTAGCAGAAATGCCTCCTATCTTTCAGTAGCCTGTCAGCAAAGAAATACTTACACAGCCTCATGATGCAGTAAGTTATTTCTTGATTAAATCTCAGTTGCCTTTATCTGATTTTSAAACCTGCTGTTTGGTGACAAGACCATTCCAATTTTTCAAAGCCCTGGAAGTCTTACATATTGTAAAGATGCCTCACAGAGAGCTTTCAAGACAGAAACATAATATTAATAGTTTAGGAGGGCCTTATAATTCTGTACTTCTAAAGCAGAACTTCTGCACTCTGTGCTGATGTAGATGGCAGCTACTTTGGGATGTTAACTTAGCYTCATTTCCATTTTACTCTACAATAATATTTGTGGGAGAGACTGCTCAGATTGATATAATTCATTAACAAAATTAAAGAAAAAATTGTGTTTCCTGCTCACAGGAACAAGTTTCCAGGACTTGTGATGCTTGAAAAATATCTAAAAAAAAAAAAAAAAAAAAAAAAAAACAACCAAAAAAAAAACCCAAAAAAACCACCAACAACAACAAAAAACCCAAGTAAAGCAGCATAAAAATTGTTTGGTTCAGATCTGATTTTTCTTAGGCTCTAACAAGTCTGTTCAGTTTGGCCAGATAATAATTATTTATCTGCCTTGGTGTTACTGAATTACTTCAAGCTGAAAAATGCAAAGTTTTTAAATGTTAATTTAAGTGATCAGGGAACTTCCTCTGAAAATTCTCTGTTAATTATTCTGATCCAATAATCAGGTGTTTACTTCTTGGTTCAGTTCTGTATTAGGGCAAACAAAGAATTTGGTTCAGGTAACAGCTGTGCTTCAGTAACCATTTTATGTGGAAATAATCTGTACTGATTTGGTATTAGACTGAAGTAGTTTGGAGATAGCTTGTGTTTCTGCCTAGACCTACATGATTTTGTGTCACTGAGAATATCAGGAAAATGTGGGTTAAAAAAAAAAATAAAGGGGAGTGATATAAAGTCWGAATTTTGAATCTGCATTTTTATAACCTTACCATACAAAATGGCTAAAGAGGGTACTTTGTCATGAAACAAACACTGTTTACTGAATTCTGTTGAAACTTTTAAGAATAACTAAAATTTAACTTCATTTTCATAAGCCAGTATGTCTATAGCCCTGGCTACTTTTAAATTCTTAAGCAAATACTTTTGTCATGTTTAAGTTTATTATTTCTGTGTAATTGGAATTGGATTGTTTTTTCTTTTTCAGGAACTTGGTTTGGCTTGTCTTTAAATTGGCAGATGAGAGATTGGGGGACACTAGTGGTTCCTTTAGCAACCTCTGCTAGGCTGCACAGGAAAATTACTAGGAAGCAATTCTTTTTCTGACATGCTAAATTTTGACTAATTAAAAGGAAACCAATGGGTTGAGCATTTAAAAGTTTATTATAATTTTATCCGTAGGAACTTTCAAAGTGTGGATGAGTATTAAWCAATACGTCAGAGCTCAGCTGCATTAGGCATTTGCACAGTTGTGACACTCRGCAGCTCAAGAGATGGTGTTGCAGAGTTTATTCTGCTCCTTTTTCCAGAATGGTGCCATGACCAGTGCTAGTGCTGTGCATGAGCATAGAAAGAGCAAAAACCAGAGTGGGTAGAGCTGTGCCCCAGAGATACAAAGGGACGTGGTGTCCYCTTTTTGTTAGAAAGTCCTTTCTGAAATTGTACCTGAACACCAGTCCTGCATGTTAATGCACATCTCTGTTCTTCAGGCTCGGTTCTGCTTGTGTTTGACTCTGTGGGCACATCTGTCTCTGAGGAGGAAAGTCCCTTCTTCGTCAGGGAACTTGGAAAAAAACTTTGTGAGAAGATCACTTACCCTTGACCCATTATTTCTTTAGGTTACTTCCATAGGAGACTAAGTTAAATCTATTGTTGTTGTCTTGCCAGTCCCATGACATCAGACACATTTGCAGCTGCTTAAATATTGATTGGAATAGCTCTGGAAAAAATGGGGGCTCCCTCTCAGATGAAATAACATGTATGTCCAAGAAAATCATAAATAAGCTGTTGGGGTTTTTTAGTAGATCTATCTCATATCATAATAATTACCAAAGTGTTTACTCACAGGTGCAAAATACTTAGAGAGTCTCCTTAATCTCCAATTATTGTTGCCCTCTCATCTTGACCTCTCTTGAAGTGTTTTATAAACAATTTAAAGAATAAATGAAGTATTAGAAACAGTTATTATAGAGCAGGCAAAGTTATTTGCTTTCTTTGAGTGAAGGGATATAATTTATAAAGGACTGATTACACTCATCTGTTTTCTGGGTAGCCTGTAAGTTTACTTTACCATGGCAAGGGAGAATAACAGAGAAATTGTGTCATGGGAGCCAAGTCAGATATTGTAGCAGTAGGAAATCCAATTGCCTTGTTTTACAGCCATTTGTCTTGTCCGCTGGTTCTGTCAAATGATCATTTGAATCAAAARCGTTTAAAGAGATTTTCTTCCTTTGCAGTAATGAGAACAACAGAGACTTTTGTGCTGCAGGACATTCCTACTAGGTTTTTCCTCCCCTAACATGGCTACCTGCCAGTCCTTGTTATTACTGAAAGTTGCTTCATTTAGAGCATTTTATAAAGTGTCTCTGCCYGGCTTCATGGCTGTCGCTGAGGTTATGAGTCAAGAAGGTGAGTGGGAGCGGGGACCTTTGATTCAGCAGCGCTTAGCAGCAGAGAAGAACTGAGAATGTGGGTAGCTTGTTGCTTCAAACCTACTCTTTTTCAAGGTATGGATTCAAATCACAAGAAAAATACAGTGGAAAGCATGTTTGATCTCTTTGCCTTACTCATTTTAGCACATTGCTCCTGTCTTGCTTGCTAACCAGAGGATGGTGTTGAGGTTATTTGACTGCAGCCCACAGAAAGAAGGGCCCTTTCTTGGAGGGAACAGCCCAAGGTTTTCAGAAGCTCCCTGCAAGCCAATCCCACCTCTGCTGTGCACATCTGTCAAGCAGGGATCAAATGAGATGCAAAGGTCCTGGAATCATCAAAACAACAGAGCCTGTTGGCTCCAGCACAGCTGGAACCAGGAAAAAGATGCCTGTTCCTTTTCTCTTACATGGCTTTTTCTGTCTCTTTCCTGATCTCCCTGTGAGGCAGACAGAGTGGAGGCAGTAGAGCAGCAGGGAATAAGAAAGGGTGACAGTGATTGTCTATTCCACATCAGAGGATGTAGTGGAATCAATTTTGTAGTGTCCCTTTGCAATCAGAAGAACATTTGTCAACCCTGATGTCTGCCAACCATGGTTCTGCAGCCCCTGGAGAAGCTTATCTTATCAAAGTGCCCTTTTTTTCTCAAACAAAAAGAAGACACTGTCCTTGCCAAGATCAGTATTTCAGTGGAGAAACAGGGCAGGATGTTGTTGTAGACACATATATAGGATTACATCTTTATTTCTAGTGCTTCTGGCAGAAYCAGGGAGGATGAGGGAGAGAGATACATTAATAACAGGTGGCTGTTGTCAGCATGATAAGACTCAAAAATCCTACAGTAACTCTGTACCCTACAGTAATGTTTTTGAAGGCTGAACACCCTTAAAAAGAAACAAAAAAACCTTAGCAGTTTTAAGACACTTCTGAAATATTTCTTAGATTTTGGAGTCATCATTTTGAAAGTCAGTAAGTCTGTGTGTAAACATTTAATATTTAATCACTGGGAGGGTTGGGGACCCTTACTCAGAAGAGTTTGAGAGCTGATTCTTCGCCTGCTGCATCTGGAGCCTAGTGGGGGTGCTCTGGGGAACAAATGTAGGTTTGGCTTTGGCTCAAGGGAGGTCCCCTGTCATGAGATGACATATGAAGGTTATGCATATAAGTACCAAACCCTCACACTCCCATACTGTGCAGCATTTCACAGCCAGGAGATAAACAGACTGTAGCTGTTTTGAAATAACATCTATGCTTTTTCTCTTTTATCTCTGTTTGCTGGACTATTAAGTCCCTTTTTTTTACTCCTGCCTTGAGTCATCTCCCAAGCTGAATRTGTCCTATAAATTGGTATGATGCTTTCTGCCAGGTATCACTTGTACCTGAAATGCTGGGCACTGTAAACTTTATTTTAAAACACTCATGAGTAATTGCCAAAAGGTCGTAGCTACAGTATCCCAAACAAATGCACGTTATGAATGGTCCTCTTTTTTAGCCTACTTTTCCTTTAAACATGCCTGTTGGGTTTTGAGTACCTGCAGTTAAATGGTGTTGCTTTTGGCAGGGCTTGGTGAGCAAATGAGGCATAATCTCTCTGATCTCAGTAGTCTGGTCAGTCAGCCATGACATTCTCAGTGTCTTTTCTTTCTACACCCTGTCTGAACAGAGCCATAGCCCAGGCAGCTCTCAGTGGGGTTGCCAAAGATTACCATGTGCAGTGAAGCAGCAGATGGCAGGACAGTGGAAAATATGCAGTCCCAATCCCTGGGTTCACGTGGGGTTCAGGGTTAAATTTCATTGATTTCCCTCTCTGCTCCTCAGGCCCGTCAATAAACTGCTCTTTGAGAAACGAACTCTTTAGTGTGCTTTGGGAAACTATTTAAAGCTCARTTTTGTCCAGTTTTGGAAGTGTCATCTAGTCTGAAGCAGAAATTCAAGCATTCTGTGGCTGAAGCAGTTAGAATCTTCCTCACCTTAGTGTGGGCAGAAAAAATGAGGCACATATGAATACATCCTGAAAACTTTGAAAGGAGTGTAAAAGGGGCTTTTCAAATTTGATTAGCTCATAAATTGTGTAATGACTGAATGAGGGGTGCTTCCACAAACTTAAACTTGTTCCTGTATGTTTTGATAAAGCCTTTTTTTTGCACTTTTGTTTTTTCTTCCCACAGGCTCCCTCTTCCTTACTCCTTGCATGGGGTAGAGAGTTCTCACTGAAATGATGTTCATTCTCGGTGCGGGATGGGTGGAATGGTGGGCAGAGAGCAAGAAAATCATTCTTTGACAGCAGATTTGCTTTACTTGAACACTCTTTTGAGTGATCTCGTCCCTCTTTGACTCTTCCAGGGTACTTCTATCTCATTGTTTCACAAATATCAAGATATTTAACTTTCTCAGATTCTTGTAAAATTTTGGCATTTTATCTCCATTTTAGGGGTGAGAAATTAAGGCATGAAAAACCAAAAAAAATCTACATTGCTTGAGTCCATGTTCAGAATAAAACTCTCATCTGTTTCCATCCTAGAGCTGGTTAACAAGCACATAGAAGAATATGCATCAGTGACTAAATGAGAATCTTGATTTAAGTGACTTTCTGAGCACCCTTTCAGAATTTGCAGAATAACCAGGCTTCTATTCATTTTCCTGTAAAAACATTAATCAGACTGAACTGTGAATTTGGTATTTCTTTCTCGGAAGTTCTTTACCTCTGGTTGCTTCAGGCTCCATAGGACCCTAGCCTACTTCATTTCTCACAAGACAGCAATTTTTGCTTTCAGAGCAAGACTGTTCTCTGGACAGGGGACAATCCTATCAGGAAAAGATTATAGTATGTATAGTATGTAATCTGGAGGTGTTCTGTAAAACTGCATCGTTGCACATTCAAAAACAGCACTGAAACATGTAATCCTAACTTTTAGTGCTAGAATTTACAGCTTTGTTCAGTTGTACAGAGCGTGTGTATGTGCATGTATGTTTTTCTGAGTGCATGCACAGCTACCTATGGGCATATTAAAATGATATGAAAGGTCCCACTAAAAATACAAAGCCAGGAAATTCAGAATTGGGCTAACGTTCTGTCCTGGTTTCACCCCATTGTGTTCAAGTATTGTAGACATCTCAGAACAGCAGGTGATCTGACTGCCTCTTCTGTTCCTAGAGGAAGTATAAACTAACTTAAATGGGAAATATCACAAAAACAGGATAACAATGAATTTCAGGAGTCCACAAAGGAAGAAGTGTTCTTAAAAATACTGTTGTTAAAACAGTAGTGAGCATGACAAGCTGAATGGTGGTAAAGGACATATTATGTAGACATTCTGTTTTTTTGCCATGGAATCACTTTCCAAATGTTTTGTTTCATGGTTTCTTGTGCAAAACTTTTGTGGTGATTGGGTATGTTAATGGTGATATGTTTARGTTTGGCCTCTTCTTTGTAAATTTAAGTAATCTGACTTCAGCGAAACGGCACCAATTTATCTTGCCAGAAAGCTGAGTTCTCTGTGTTTATAACTGCATATTTATTTTTATTATTAATTACGCTAGAGAAATTCTATTCCCACAGAGGAAGAATTCAGAAGAGGCATTCAGTTTCAGTGGCAACATTAGTAAAAAGGAATATTCATTGAGATGTGTGTATATTTTAAAAAACTGTTAGAATTTTACTCACTGGTTGTGTTCAAATTATTTTCTCATTAACTAASCGTCCATTTCTTTTTTTGGTGCCTTATTCATTTAGATTGAAAATTAGCAGCATGCCCAGGCTTTGTCCCAGAGGGGGGTTTGCTCTCAGCAGTGGTTTTTATGCAACCTCCTGACATACCCTTTCTGCCTGTGGGAGAGCTGCCGCTCTGTCTGGTGGCATTTCCAGTTCGGAGCTTGGGCGTGGAAGCCGTAGCACCCTTGCTTAACTTCAGGGTCCTCTGAGAGTGCTCACATCCTGCACTGAAGTAAGGACATGGTTTTTATGGGAATTTTATGCAACCAGCAGTAACTACAGCTAGGTGAAATAATGTTTTTATTGGCTTTCTGAATAGAGGAGGTCAACACAGTTAGACCAAACATGGCCAMGTCCTTTGGACCAGAAGGGACATGCGGTCTTCGTTGGCTTGCGTTCTTTCTGGTGTGCTGTCATCTTGTCTCTGCCTTTTCACCCTGTTATCTTCTTAACCTGTTAGGACTTGGGGGCTTACTTTAGGGTTGGGTTCCCCCTGCTCCTATTCCACACAATCAATTGAAGCTGTTTTTACAGGGGTCTATTGCTAAAATACTACATTTCAGGGTTGTTGCTTAGGTTTCATCCAAAATAACCAGGGCTGTGTTGTTCTGTCTTCAGCAGAACCTCATGTCCCTATGCAGGAGCTGAGCTTGGGAAATGGGGACAGCAGGGGCAGGCAGAGCAGGCTGAGAGCACTGGGAGCTGATGTCTTACCCTGGGTTACACACCAGCCTGACTGCATGCCACAGCACACACCATGGGGAGGTCTTTTTGGSTCTTACATCTGAGCCACGTGTTCACTTGATCTGCCTGAGTCTGACAGGGTGTCTGGAGCTGGAAGATTTCATCCTTGTGACYGCAGACCTTTGCACGTGATGATCTGTACATTGACTTGTTGGGATCATCCCTGGTGTTGAGGATGTATTTCTCACCACATCCTAGCTGAGAATCCAACTATTCATAACATGGAAGATGGAAGCAAATGTAGTGCCTTGCATTTTATCTACCTTGTTCAAGTACCAGAAAAACATGTGCCTCCTGTAGTTGCAGAAGCTAAGTTTTGGTTTTTTGTTTGTT
>NW_026623441.1:417678-434265 GCF_030028575.1 Malurus melanocephalus
AAAAATGATTCAGCTGTGTTTCAGTTCTTGGTGATTCCAGGATTCCTGTAGCAAAGGGTGGTTTAGTGAAATCGAAACATTTTTACCAAATTATGTGTTGAGGGCCTAAAGAGTGCCTTGAGGACTACCACTGTCGCAAAGCTAACCAGAAGAAAATCCTTGGAGAAAAACAGTTGAGCAACAAAGCTCCARAGGGAGGCACATGGATTAGGAACATCTTGAGTTATACTGTATAAGTGTCAAACCCGTCTAGCACTGCTTTAATTAGTTTGTGTGGGAGGCAAAGTTTCAAATAAGTCACTTGGCTGTAGCCAGACCATTTCTCTCACTCCAAGAAAATACATCAGCACTGACTCAGCAAATTTGCCACTGACTGGTTTCAGGGCTAGCTCTTGTTACAATCTTTAACCTATGCTAAAAGTAAAGGAAAATTCTTTTCCCCCCTGACTTGAAGTGAAATGATACATTTTATACTCCAGAAATTTGCACATGGAAAGTTAGCACAATTATGGGTGCACAGAAAGTCACAGAAGACCTGTGCAAAACTTTGTTTACATTGTGACCCACCACAAACTGATGTCCCACCCACCTGGAGAGGTTGAGAGACCAACCAGATTTAGTCCCTCAGAGGTCAGAAGGTCCAAGAAACTGTATTAGTCAGTCATGTGTCACCAGGTAAGATTGAAAGCCTTGCCTGCTTCATCTCAAGAGAGTGTGAGGGTAAAGGCTGAACGTCTCAGCTTGAACCATCAAACAGCAACTTTTTTGATGTGCTACTGGTTGCTGAGAAGATGGAGGAGGGGAAAGGGAGAAAASGAAAGGGGTGTTAAATTTAAGAGCACAGATGTCTGAACTTTGATAGCCATTTAACAAGGGAAGTTAAAATTGCAGGCATTTTGTGCAAGTTGCCTCAGACTGCCGGATAGTTCCATTTTGTGCAAGTGCTGGATTTTCCTTTTGGTCGCATAMATTTCTAGCAATTGTAGCACCAATTCAGCAAAGCATGTACTTAACTCCAATTGTTTACATAGGCTTTAACAATGTAAAGAGTCTGTGCTGATGGGCGAGCACGCTCATGTTTACCCACAGCCCATACATGCAAGGGCTCGCCTAATTCGGTGACAGCTGAAATGAGAGGTTTAATTCAACAACCTTRGTTGTACAATTTAAAAAACACAGCTTAAATGAATATTAGCAGATCAGAGTGGCTAAAACCATTTACCTTTATTTCAGAATGTARCATATATGAACTGTGATTAAAAAAATCAAAGTGAATCATTTGGAGCAAAAGGTTAAGTTTTCTGTAAGCGAAACACTGCTCTGTTTATGYAAGCGCCATTAACAACATAAACTTGGGAACAGGAATAACACTTTTACATATTGTTTTCAGTATTAATGTTTGGGTTTTCCTTTATAAGAATCTYTGATGCCTCACCTTTTCCTGTTCAGTGTACAGTTCCTGGGGGGAAAATATTTTAATTTAAGAAAAATTATATGGAGGAAATATACTAAAATAGCACCTTTTGGCCAACAGTTTCTGCTGGTATGTCATCCTGTCCTTTTGACAATCCCACATGATAGATAATTAGTCCCAAATAGYGGTATTTCTGATGTGAAATCTAATAGCTTTGTGTTGTATTGTACACATGTAGATTGTCTGCAAATCAAACATCATTTTTTCGCAGTCACTTTAGAGAACTGCTGCTGTGTAGTCGTAGAAATTATCTTGTCATTGTTTTTTTGGGAAGTGGAAACCTATACCTGTTTGTATGCAAAACAGTCATGGAGAACCCAAAGCCCTGATGGGGGATGCCCGGTGGAGGGTTAGTACCACTGAATCCCTGGGGAGGGGATAGTGCTGTGACAAACACCATCGCTGACTCTCATCCCAGAAAGGGGGTGGCTGGGGTGTCTCTTCCCCTACTCCACTGTGCCTTTTTTATAGGGCTTGCTAGCTGTCCCCCTGAKGTAAACTTTGTGCTATCTTTTCACCCACTGGGAAAAAGAAAAATTTTCCTACTCTCTGTGCTCCATCTGCATTTCTGTACCCTATTGTCTCTCACTCTCATTTTCCATTGAGAATAAAAGTGGAAGAAAAAATTATTAATTCATGTTCCCTCCATGTGTAGCTCAGTGACCTTTTGTTGCCTTCAGCTGTCCAGATGTTCTGTGTGCAAGTGGATAGCAAGGGCAGAGGTGCTCTTGGGTTGAAAAGCATCAGTCCCCWCCATTGTGCTGCCCTCCCTGCTGATTTGCACCTCTCCATGCCTTTACCTTTCTGCCTCAACCTCCTAATTTTTGAAATATAAAATTAGCATTTTCCATTATCTAGAGAATGGGCACCCAAGGAATYGGTACCACATTTCCATTGAAAACTGATGGGCTAATGCACTAATCAGAATCAGTGCATTTTGGCAGTGGAAAGCTTAAAGTATGTATCAATATATTATAAAACAAAATAACTTGGTTTATATGCTGATTGATGTCTTTGTTAGCAGTATTTCAAGGCATTACTGAGTCATCATTTTATTTAAACCTCATACTTCAATGCCAAATGAGGGTCACTTTATAAGGAGGGACAATTTTATCCTCATGTAACTGCACCACTGCTTTCAGTCTAGGATCCGTGTATTCTTTTGTTACATAATTGTTTCTGAGGGATTGTTGAAAAATAACCTTTAAAAAAAAATTGTAGCTTTATCTTTCCTGTTTAGAGAAAGATACATGTCCATTGGAAAATAAYTTGGGGTATGTGAACTGAAAATGTTTGAAAAACATTGCAAATATATTAAAAATCCCAGGAAAAAATGCTACCAKAAGATACTATTAAAATTTTAAAGACCAGAGAAAAAAGATTGTGATGATGAAGCAAAGTATTTCCAGCTATGCTATAAAGGATTAAAAGGTAAGGATTAAAGCACCATATCTCATGTTTCAGGAAATAAAATGATTTATTGCCCCAGCCAGAAAGATGTTTCCCATGCATGACTTTACAAGGAGCTGCTTATGAATCGTATCACCCTTATTTCATATATATTTCATTTTGCAAAAATCTGATTGTAGACTTTATRGCAAGCTCATCCAAAGGTAGCTGTACTTACTGAGTTAAATTTGTAGGATATTATGAGCAGAAGCAGAAGGAAAAAAAAATCACTTTTAACAATGATTTTCTCTTTGTTTCCAAAAAGTCATGTTTCTACTTTGTACAATTGCTGTTGTGAGAACAATAGTTATTTTAAATTGAGAATGGATTCACAATTTAAATGCATGAATGTTTAGCATGTATTAAGTAGCTACTCAACTAGTTTTACCAAAATGCAGTACTGTATCAGTTGTTTTGATCAAGACTCAGTTTAAAATTCCTTCTAAACCCAAAATATGGAAGGTTAATTTAAAGATCTATAACTTAATTTTTCATCTGGTTTACAGTGACATAAATCCATTTACTTTGGAATAAYTGTTATTGATTTTCATCAGAATAAGGAGACTCGGGGTTTCTTTTCTTAGAGAATCTGGGTGTTGCTCTGTTTTTTTTTATTTCAGCTTGTTACAAAAAAAAACATGGAAAAGGTTCTCATACAATGGAAATGATGAGCAGTGTGGATTTTCAGGCAATCAAAACATTTTAATGATCTCATCAAATGTATCATTAACAACACATATATGATAAAAGAAATACGTACCTCTGGGTTAGTAGAAGCGCTGGGTACACAATGCGTTTGAACATGTTAGGCTTCCACTAGAACCTATGCCAGAATTGCAGAAACTTGGAGGARAAAAACCCCAAAACTTCAACCTTTTTCTTGTGTCAGCATCTCCAGAGATAGAAACCTCTTTATCATATTTTATGCAAAATGAAGAAAAAAGGCGTTATTAGAACTTGATAGATTGTTCTAGGCTGGCATCTCAGTTGATAGATAWGTTATTGAATTGAATTAACTGTTATTGAATTCTATAAGACTGATGGTTATTCTATGATATTACTAGGGTTAATAATGGATTTTCTTAGGTATACAGCAATTAGTGTTTTACAGGGACAGTGTTYCTAAGATCACAGTTGTGTCATCAGCTGGGTTTTTTATGTAGCCTTGAGAGCTTAGAAAATGAGGGTTCTTGAAAAGAAAGAGAGACTACAATAGCAGCTCTTAAAGCTGCTTCATCCATTTGGCTGCCTCTTCTGCACCACAGATTCCAGAAAAAAACAGTTCTCCAAACAGGMAGCTCCTGATGAGGTACAAACGGTGAAACCCCAGTGCTGATAAAAGAAATGGGGTACTRATACAGAGACTAAGATTTCTTTTTTCCTGTGTTGGGGCAATGCAGCTTTGGAACTGGAGGTGCATTGAGACCATGCCACCTAAAGCAATAGTTTAAAATATGTGTTATTGAGAGATGTGTCCAGCTTTCAAAACTTCACCTTTGCCAGCTGTAGACAGCATCGTTGTTGAAGGGATGAGCAGTTTTCCACCCTGAGCCAGGCAGTGCAGTGAGCGACAGGCCTGGGCTGGAGAGCCAAAGCGATTGCATTATACCTCTGCTATTTCTTTTTATTGTAGCATTGTTCCTGTGGTGSTTTGCTGACAAGTTGTATGTTTTACAGATCAGGTCTGCTGGRTGAGGAACCCTTGCTTTAAATCCTGTCTAGGATAACCCGGGTTTGTAAATCAGACCTTATGGTTCCTATTGGAATGCTAATGATCTCAAGGGGAGGGCTTGGGTTTTGAAAACAAATCTAAGCTAATGCCCACGGTTCCTGAAAGAGCTGTTAATATCGTGAAAACTCATGCTAAAGGCCCTTTTTAAAATGTAAGAACTTGTCAGACCCTGCTTAAGTAGGGCTGTTTGGAAAGGCTGAAATGACRCACCAAAGCATCCTTTGCTTCTGGCCATGTCTCTTCTGCCTGGCCACACCTCTAATGCTGTGCTGCAGCAATTCCAGCGSTGCCAATAACAGTGCAAACCAGAGCAAAATGTGGCCCAACATGGTTTGGATGCACTCGCTGCATGGATCACTATGCAAGGCAGTCAGCCCAGCATGCTTGGCCCTACCCACAGCAAGAATGGCTCTTCTCTGGGTTATTGTAGGAYACAGAGCTCCCAGACCCATGCCAACCTCACACACTTTGAAAAAGTGTTCAAATAAGTCSAAATACATCAACCATATAACAGAGTTTAGAACACCACACATTTCTTTGTACTAGCTGTGAGCAACGATGTGTGTTTGTCCTCTGAAATAAGGAAGCAGTGCAGAGCCAGGAGACAAATGTGTTACTCTGACATCCCTCCCAGCAGTCTAAGATAGTTTCTGTCACTTCCACCAACACATTTCCAGGTGAATTAGTAAGGTCAGTAGCGCAACAAATTAGGCCTTATTCACCTGTGATTATGGGTGGYATTTTAGCTGTTGCATCATCTTGATCCGATGATAATCGACATAAAGGTGGTTAACACACCATCGGCTTTGGTGACACTCTTCCTGGCATGGAGGGACAATTTTATGGAAAAGAATGCTCTTGTAGTTTCAACATTGGCAAGTCTTCACTACCTCCTGAGGAAGAAGGAAGCTAACCATTTCTGTTCCTCAACAGGTACTCTGTATTCAATTATAGAAAGATATAAAGATATATWAAGATACCTCTAGCATTCTGCCTAGACCTTTTAGTTAGAATCTATCCTGAGGAAAAAAAAACGTTACTTCTGCTAAATTTCAGACCAAAGCAAGATTTCATAGCTAAGTTGCAAACCTCTAGGACAGGGCTTTTTAGCTGACATAGCCTTAGCTATTTTGTATGACTCCAGCAGGCACCAGCTTAAATTCTAGTTATGATGTGCATTTAATGGCATGGGATCAGACATAGAATGTAATGGGATATTTTAAGATACTGTGTTTGAAGAGAATCAGTACTTAAACRTTATTTATGAACCATATCATTTAAATGCTTTTGAAATGTGCCATTYGGTCCTTGGGTGCATAAAAAAATTTTCTGATCACATTTCTCAAAATGAACAGTAGCATAGTTTTCTTCCACAGCTTTCATGCTGAGGCACTTCCAAGAAGAGGGTTGGTATTAGTTTGTGGAACCCTTACTGGAATATTTCTGGAAAAAAAAAAAAAAAAGTTTTCGTTTTTCATTGTGGTGCTCTCTRATTCTTCATTTCAGCCTTTTGAGGAATGTTCAGATTTTGCTTAGAGGGTATCTTTGAAGATTGTTTCTCTCCAGTTTACAGTTACTCTGCAAGAAGACAACAGTTACTAGGACTTGTGCTGTGCTACGCAAATCAGATTTTCCTTGTGCAGTATCTTTCATATATTTAAAGTGAAATTAATAGCATGAAAGTTTTTTCTCTCTCACAACCTAATATGCTGGGATTTTTTTTTCCTTCTTCTATTTTTCCTGAGGAAACATCTGCTTCAAAAGGGAGGTTGACATTCATTAGTWGTGCAGGTTGACAGTAAAAGTTGCTTTAATGCAGGTGGTGACTAGAACTCTCATTGCTTTTGCTTCAAATGGGAATGTAGCGTTGAAAGCAGTCAGTTTTGCTTATTACTCAGCTGCAGCCTGGAACTTTAAACTATACTCTTTATCCTAGAAAGAAATCTGTTCCCTCAACTGTTATTTGCTGAAAAAAAATTGCTAACTGAAATAATTTCAGTGCARAAGGTTAGGAAGTTTCAGAGCTAATCCCACTAAGTTCTTGTAATAGGTTGAATCTGTTTTAAATTAATTAGCAATAATCTKTGTGAAGGTCTCAAAGCACTTTGATAAGTTAAAAATGGAAAAAATCTTTGGAGAGGTGCCAGTCTGACTAAGCCAAAGAGACTCTGTCACTGGTTTCTATAAAAGCCAGAACTCCACTCCTGCTGCAAGCCTGTCCAGCCAGGAGCAGGAGGACCATAGTACTTCACTTCAGAATTGCAATAGTAGAGTCACAATGTTGGTACTGTCCAATTTTTTAGAAATTTGCTTTGAAAAGAACTCTGGCATGTATTTTGTTTCTGAAAGTTTGCAAATCATGCTGTTTAGGAAGCTTCCTTTCCATATGAACACATCTTCAGGGGATATGAAAATTATATGATTTTCATCCTTTAAAGAACGGGTGCAAATTGATATGTCCTAAATGGCTAATAACTGGAATTGCAATTAGTTCACAGTTGATGAAAATTTAAAATTCTATCTTAATCCTTTGTCCTGGATTATTTAAGTCCTTCATTCCATGTGGTTCTTAGAAGTGTCCTATTTTAGTTTTTTACTTTTAATAGAGTCACATGACACAGAAAAGTACTGTAGTGCTCTTGACTTTACAGGGAAAATTAGTAGTCTGAAAAAGAAACTTCATGTTATTTCATAATGTAGCTGCAACCTACTGTTTGTCTGACAGGAAACAACATATTGAGATGCATATCTAAAGAACCGAGTTCCATAATGAAAAAAGCTACATGTATGCATTGAATGTTTAAGCTACACTACTTAAGACTTTTAAAATTTGCTAAGAGCATTTTACAACTGCAGACATTTTCCCTAACTTCCCTGTTTTTCATTTGGATGAGGTATCATCTGTCACCATTTAATCGTATCTTTTTTTAGCTATTAAAAAGGTGTGTAATTTTAATTTTTGTGGCTCATTAGTGTGCAAATGCCACTGGGCTTGTTTAGCCTAAAYGGTGGTCTAAATTCAAATCCCTCTGCTTTTGAGGAGACTATGACCACCTTTTAATAACAMAGCCATCATAGTCTAAAAATTGAGATCTGAAAATAAGTAGCAAAAAATATTGTTTGAAGCAACTCCACTGGGAGCAGAAAACACAAATTTTCCAAAGCAATACAGTGAACAAAATACTGAAATATGATTAAACAAAGTACAATCTTCAACTGAGAAAGTTGAAACCACAATTTCATCATCTAACTGAACCTGAGGGACAAAGAATCCCAAATAACTACAAAAGTAGGTTGCATTTAGCCATTACAGTCCTTTGGAGAACATGAAGTATTTGCATAGTSTCAATTTTGTTCTTAGTTAATAAACACATTTATTTAGATATATGCATTCCTTGAAAAGAAAAATTAAAAAGGAAAAAAGAAATGGCAACAGAAAACTTGAGGGTGGTCTAAAATGTCTGTCTTCTTTATGTAACCTTTTGCWTTTTGTGTTTAAGAACTGACATTCCAAATGATTTTCTTTGGCTTTATGCCTGGAGTGAATACTGAGGCAGCGAATTAGGAATGCTTAAGAAGTCCCACARAGAAAGATGTTTGCTGTGAAAGTGCAACTAATGTGACACTTGCACTGGAAGCTTCTTAGCTTGCTCAAATGATAAAAGATGGCATGGGTCTAGGTGCTGTAAGGGGAGTGAGTGAAGATGGAAGTGCCATGTGCTGAGCTGTACGAGGTGTTTCCTGTGGCCAGCTGTCTGCCACTGTGGTTATGCTGACTCTACCTTTTATTTCTGTTCCAGGGGCTAACTTTGTCACTCGGAAGATTAGCCGATCGGTAGCAAAGATTCACCTTGGACAGCTGGATTGTTTCAGCCTGGGCAATCTGGATGCCAAGAGAGACTGGGGCCATGCCAGGGACTACGTTGAGGTAAGATGTGGGATCTTTTCTGAATCATCTTCATGGTGGGGATAATGCTTATTGCTGTAACTTCAGGTTATGGTCCACAGGGGGCTATCTCAAGATTTTTTTTATTTTTTTTTTTTTTGTCTGTTGGGGTCTGTTAACTTTGTCTTGCTCTTGACTTCAGATTAGAGAATTTAGTAACACAACAGTCTACCCCAGGCATGACCTGAAGAGAAAAATAAATCTTTGGGTTTACATTCCTTGCCTGAACTCCTCGGGAAGGGGTCAGACTAAATGTAGATCTATTGTAGACTACTTATTTTTTTGACAAATTTTACGATGAATATTTAGATGTCAGCAAGATGCATTATAACCTAAAGTGAGAAATCCTGATGAAGGTTTGTGATTTTTATTTAATGAGGCATAAAATGATGTATACATTAATGATAAAAGGTCACATAGGTTATGCATTGTAAGGAAGCATCACAACATAGTTGTGATGGCAGGTATCGGAACACRTAAGCCTGCATTTAGTTTGGAATGTTGGTGTAGTCAGGATTTGTTTCTAATTTTATTCTACCCATCTACTTAAGCAGACAAACAAACAATAACCCTGTATTGTATTACAAGGAGACGTGAATGACCATGTAGGAAATATTGTCTTTTCCCCAGGAGATTTTTGTCCCCATTTTGGTGCTTAAAGATTTCCTGTGGTCATTGGACTATTTCTGTCTTTTAATAATTCCTTGCTGGGAAACCGGATTTGACTACACCATTCATTGATGTAGTTTAAAAAGATGATGTTTGTTTTGGTTTTCTATATTACTAAGTAAGAAGTATCTCAGTAGGCAAAAGTCTGATTTTTATCATAAACTGAGACTTTAAAGGTAAAGTAAAAGCTGAGCTCTCAAATCTTCTTTACGATCAAAAAGATCAAGCGAACAAAATCATACCTCACTATAAACTATGTCCTGGATGACATTTAAAAAGGTACTATATCACCATATCACCTCGGTATCAAAAGAGTTACGTCAAGTAAGCGAAGAGGGTGATTTTTAGGGGCAGCTATAAATGTGCTGCATTTGCATGTGAGATGCTAAGGGCACTATGACTGTGCCTCTGCAGCTATGGTTTTATATTTGTGGCTACGGCATTGGTTGAAGCAGCTAAACCAGTAACCATCCCAGTCATCTTTTTAATGTATAAAACTATAGTCACAAGTGATCATAAAATCAGTTATCAAATATCAACTGAAAGGAATTAGAAGGTAAGTCAAATAAAGTGATCAGTTGCGTGAACATAATGAATATAATTTGTTAACTGGCATTGGATATTTCATAAAGACTTCAGCTATCTCAYTCCAACACAAATTGCACTAGGCCATAAATCATGGGATGAATCCTGAAGTCCTCTTCCCTAAGGAAAATCCAAAATAACCCACCTGTGCTTTCTGTGTTAGACCCTTGTCTTGTGTTAGACCCAGAATCACAGGATGGGTCTGGCTGGAAGGTACCACAGTGGCTCATCTGGTCCAACCTTCCTGCTCAGGCAGGAGTGTCCYAGAGATCATTGATTGTGCCCAGACAGTTCTTGAATATCTYCAGTGAGGGCAMTTCCACARCCTCTCTGGGGAATCTGTTCCAGTGCTCGATCACCCACACAGTAAAGAAATTCTTCCTCATATCTGAGTGGAACTCTCTGTGCATCAGTGGCTTCTCTTTGCCTCTTGTCCTATTGCTTGGCASCASCCAGAGCCTGGATCCATCCTCCTGACRCTCCYGTCAGATACTGACAGGCATTGATGGCGCACATCCCCTCTCMGTCATCTCGTCTCRAAGCTGAACCGGCCCAAYTCTCTCAGCCTATCGAGGCTATCACTCAGAATCAAAAAGGAAATGAGAACAAGTCTATCCAGAAGGATGACTGCCTTTCAAGGCCTTTGGCCTCCASAAGGAATGTCGTTGTCTGAGGTCTATGGCACGAACACATGTTTTTTGTGCAAGTAGCATTCCAGGCCTTTCAGTTACAGATTTTGGGCCTGTCCCAAAATCTTCTGGAAAGCATTCCTCACTAAAATATCATTCATCTTGAGTATTTCTCATCCCAGAGAGGTACCCCTTTGGATAATGGGAGAGTTATTATCAATTCTCTAATTCCCTGAGTATTGTGGAAATGTGGTTACGGGCAGCCTTCTAATGGCTAAAAAAGGGAGTAACTTTAAACTGGAAATAAACAATTATTTGAGGCTTTAATGGGCTGGAAAGTAGGGCTTAGAGATTTAAAGTTGTTCAAATAAATACATAGTATTTTAGAAAGCATGATCATATTTACAAGCATTTGGGGAGCTTCCTTAAGCATATGGCTGAACACATAGGGATATATCTTATCCTCTCCATATGTAGCTTTAAATCCCATCGATACTAATACAAGTAACACATGTGCGTATAGACTAGACCATGTACTGTGTTTTCTTTCTTATTTCCTTATTAGGGATAATAATAAAACCATAAATACATTCCTTTTTGTTGTTCTATGAAATATTTTGGGTCAATTCCTGATCTCATGAAAGTTGATGAGCAAACTCTCATTGACTTCATGGAGAGACAGTATCCTGTATGTGTTGGACTTGAGAATGTCTGSTGGTTACAAAGCACAAGCAGAATTCAGGACTCTTGAGCTCTGATTATTTGAGTTCATTTGACTACCACTGTGATTTTGGGCAAACTCCTTTGTGCACAGTGAAGCACGGAAGCATATGCCTGCACTGAASCATGCAGGTGCCCAACGAGGGATGGGCTGAGGTTACCTTTAGCAGCAGATGATTCAGAGGTTTGAGGTTTAAACATAGCTTTGTATCAGTGGAAAATAGTTAGAATATGTGTTTGATTAGGTTTTTGGCCTGGGACACGAACTGCCACCTGCAGGAACAGGGTACAGCAGCATTGTGCTGGTGAATGAAAACCGGGAAGTCCAACTCACTGGAAAGAAAGGATTCCATTCAGTGCTTGAAGAGAACCAGAATAGAAATAAGTAGGCATTGAAAACTTTTGGTTTGCGACTGTAAATTCTAACCTAAAATTACTTTAGTAACTCTTAACATACTGGCAGAAATTGCTGCTGCCTCCTGCTCTCCCTTTCTCCATTATTTACTCTGCTGTGATCCAGCACAAGTCTCATGAGWTGGTGTTAGAGATGATGACCAATGCCACTGATTTGGAAGAGGGAAAAGTGATATATCAGTGATTTTGACAAATTAATCTTCTGTGTACTGTTTTGCTTTGTGAGGACAGCATACCCTTTATCTGTGGCAGACCGTCTGCTGAGTATTTTCAATTATTAGCAAGCCTTGAGAGCACTGAGTGCAGTGCTGAGAACAGGGGAAGAATCATCCTGCTGGCCACACTATTGCTGATACAGGCCAGCATGCCATTGGCCTTCTGGGCCACCTGGGCACATCAACCTCAGTTCAACAGCTGAGGCCTTTTCTTCCTTTCCTTCAGTTTCCTCTTCATCACCTGCTGATGCTCTGGTTGCCTTCTGCAATTGTGCTGCCCATACCTCAGTGTTGTGCAGGCAGCAGAAATACTGCACTGACGAATGCTTTGGGAAACATTTATCTTACAAAACTAAAAGAACAAAAGTCAAAAGTAACAGTTTTAATAGTATTCRGGTATTCATACAGATCAGAAATATTTTTGCTTGCCTTCAATGGAAATCCAGGAGAATTTGAAGCAATAATTACAGAGGTCTCATAATTGGGTTATAATTGGCTCCAATTCAATTAAATACATGTCTAGTCAAATGTTTAAAATTAGGTATCTGCCTACATTCATGGTGAAATCAGGGTGCATTTGATATTTAGAATGTATGGGAATCAGCTTCCATTAATTTATATTTAAATAATGTAAAAGAAAACAATCAGAGCAAACAAGAACAATTTATAAGTAAATAATATAGTAAGTTATTGTACAGACCAACCAAGCTCGTTAAGAAACTGCCAAACTGCTTAAAGAGAGAATTTCCATCTTACTTATTTTTTTTTAATTGGTACTGGTGCTGATTCATACTTCAGTCTGTGATTAAAATGACAAAATACACAGTTTTATTGTCTTAGACCATTTTTTCATATGTTAAAATTTAGATAGTAAAGTCTAATCTTTGTTTAAATCTCTAGTCAGCATCACTTGGTCTTTTATTCATGATTTTTCTATTTACCATTCTAATARGCAGAAACTGACCCTTGGAAACAACTGCTACCACTGCTGTTGTGGGAAATCTCTTCTTGTTTGTGTGTATGTTTAAATACAAAAACTCTTRCCAGACAAAATTATTTAAAATTTTACTTTACTCTTGTGCATAAGAAAAGGAGTCAGCCAGCAAAACTATTGGCCAAGGCATTTCTAGTTTTGTTTTGCTGTTTTCTTTTAGTGTTRAGGAGGTGTTGTCTTTTAAAATACATTTTATGTTTGTCTGATAAGATTTGAGGATTTTTCTGACTAATCTTTCACCACCCCAGCTGAATTTTTGCTTGTGAGTCTTGCTTTGTTAAGGACTGTTGGTTATAAAAGGAAAGTCAGTCATATCTGTTTGTGTAACTATCAATGCTTTGTACAGTTATGAGTTTGGCTCATGAACTTAAGGCATGTTTATAAAAGGAGATTATCCTTTTGGTATGGACTGAAGTAAAAAATGTTTTTCCTTTCTTTTTGCTTAGCTTTTATGTTTAAAGTCAAAATTTTCTAATAAAAGTTAAGAAATAATTTTAWGGCCTCAGTGATGGACTTGTTTCATTATGAGGGTTTAGCCATTCAGGTAAAGTATATTTTGTGTATTTCCAAATGACAACCTTTTCTTTCCATCAGCTTGTCTGAGCTGGGATAACTAATGGCTCTATTAAGTTAAAATGATCTTCAGAATTAATCAAATCTGCTCCAGTTGAGGTGATTATGCATTGAACTGCTTCTATCTAGGTGAAGTAACTGTGAGAGCAGCAGAACTTATAAGAACCTTTAGGAGAAAAGTTTGATAGACTGCGCTGCTTTGGAACAACTGCTGAACATTCATAAAACTCTTGACAGGTACTTGCTGAAGTTTCATCTTTTCTAGAAGCATGTTTATCAAAGACAATGAGACAATGAGTATTYCATCCTTGATTCTTTCTAATAATTTAAAAATACTTAATGTAGAACTCTCATGTTGGAATGTTTTTGAGTAAGCAACAACTTCGCAAAGGAAGTATGCACTTGCCAAGGGCAGAGTGGTTTTTTTTTCCTCATGTAAATGTTTAGGACTTGTGGAGATAATTGTCCAAGATAAAGGAAGTGACATTTGACCAAGGCGATAATATGTTCAATCCCCCATCCCCCCCTCCCCCCCAAATAATGATCCAGTTCTCAGGATACATCACAGTCTCAGCTGGTTTCAGATGGAAGATGTGAAATTCACCCAGCACTGGTATTGCAATGCCGACCTTTCTTCATGACACAACAAGAGTGCTGGAAGAGCAGGTCGCAGAATTGTCTTCCCTAAGATTGTCTTCCCTAAAGATTGTCTTCCCTCTGAGTGAGTCTATAGGGAAAAGACATAGATAAGTGGGTTTCCAAGGTCAATTCATGATACCATTATTTTAGTAAATTATTSGTACATGTTGCACCTCAACTGAAATATTCCAGTCCTACAAAAGAGCTTATCTTGATATGAGRTGGTAGATGGCATCATTGGCCACCAAACAGGTGCCTCCCCACCAAGTCTCTCATACATCCAGAATAGGCTTCTGTGACACTGTTGTAATTTCTCTCTTTATTCCTATCCARATAGGTTCAATCAGGCTCCCTCAGCTCTGTAGGGCACCTGGGCCCCACTTGACTTCTGGCTTCAGAAACCATTCTTTTATTTCTCTGGTTTCAGATACAAACTTCAGAGTGGGACCAAACACCAAGTACTTTCTCCAAGGCTATATCTGAAAARTGCCAAAATGAACTGCCACATTCTACGTTTTAGATTAACACTAGTAAAAGTTTTCCTTTTTAATGCTAAATAAAGGCTTTATTTTGGTAAATAAGACTGCACACTGAAAGACCTTATAATGCATTTCTTTCAGAGCATGTAATTTAGATTAGACTTCTTGACCATTAGAAATAGTTGCAATTCTCAGCAGAGTAGCACACTATCGTCTTAAGTTTTACTCATGTGGATGATGTCTACAATAAAGAAAAACAAACCCAAACCAAGTCCTTTGTGGTTTTTGAAATGCTGAAGTCTGCAAATAATATGATTCTAAATAACTGCAGCATAAATGACAAAATCTGGGCATAATTTATCCATGTGTACATGCACACATATGCACAGCCTGTATATATGTGTGCATGTGAATATATGTTTCTGTGCATGGATGATTTATGTGCAAATTACTTTCAATTTCATGTAGTTTGAGACATTCATTTATGTGGTATTTTTTTCTTTGAGATGATTGATAATAAGAGATCATACCAGAAAGTAAGTAGTTTATTGCAGTAGGCGTGAATGGTCTCCATAGTTAAAATACAAAAATGAGGAAAGAAAAAGGTTTTAATTACAATATATAGGTGTTCTGTCTAATATACATCATATGGCATTGATTTCCAGCAGTGGYAGACTGTAAGTCCAACTGTAAGTGTTGTTGTTAGACCTTTCAGATAACGATCCTGATCTGTTTCAAAATTGTAGCACCATTTTCCCCTTTTTATTTTCTTGCAGACATGCTTTCTATGAGGGAAACACATATGTAAATACATCTTCTTTTCTTATTTACRAAGATCTTCCTTTAACTTTCTTTTTCAGCACTTTCATGTTTGACCTATTAGCATTTTTAGGCTTTACAAAGCCARAAAAAAGTGCTTTTCTCAGCAAAACCATCTGGTTTAGTTTCCTGTGCCTCAGCAATGATATGTGTATTATTATCTAGGCCACCCCGGTGGTTTTCTAAGCGGTCTTGTTACAGTGGTGGTCTTACAATTCAATTGGAGTGATGGAAAGGTTAGACCAAAGCTTCTTTCAAGTGTAATGTTTCCAAATTGATAAATTATGTATTGTTGTCATATTTCTGACASTGACCTATTTTGCCGTTGTGGCTTGAATGAAGTATCTCTTCCATYGAATAACACAATTACAAGAGTCCTCCTAAGAAATTCTGCTTTTGTAGCCCGTTCTCTTGACAATACCAAATTAAGGCACTTTGGATAAATAACTGTAAATGTGTGCTGTGTTCCTGTGATTTTAGTTTTCTGCTCTTTCTGGCAATGTGTGAAAACCCAAGTTATGACAGGGGCCATATTCAGGAGCAATCCTTTCACTTGTTTTGAGGCTGTAGAAAGCATCTGGATGTCAGCACAGAGAYATTTAATGCAGTACATGCACCACCATTGCAGTCCACATCAGTGCAGGCTGTAGTGCAGGGTTTGCTCATTATCTGGTGAGAATATAATACCAGGGTGAAAACAAGCCAGACTTAAAAAAAAAATAAAAAAAAAAGAGGTCACTTCCACCTTCCAGTCAGTCTTGTGGTGATTTTAACATGGGGTAACTCCAGATGAGACTGTGGGAAAGAGATGAATCGCATGAAGGAGATGGGATTGCCCGGACCAAGGGAATGAATAACCAGACAGCCTGCTCAGGTCTGCAGCTGTGCCTGGAGGGAAACCACTGCCTCACCATGTTCAGCATGGCATGAATCTTCACAAAATTGAACAGCAAAGGTCTCACAAGTCTCTCTTCAGTGCTAGTAAATGAGGATTTTCACTTTTTTCCCCATTATAGTTTGCATGAAGTTTATGAATTGGGCAAGTTTAAGACAAATGTGAAGGAAATGCTCTCACAAACATTATCAAGCCTTCTTCATGCAAAATTGTAAATACTTACTTTACAACAAAGAAACCCMTAGTTCATGGAAAAAGATATGGAAGTTTAATACAAATTAAATGTATTTTTTAATTAGCTGAATAACTAAAATGGACATTTTTCCTTCCTTTCTTTTCTCTTTTTCCAATCATG
>NW_026623441.1:434299-533341 GCF_030028575.1 Malurus melanocephalus
GTATTTGGCAACATTTTAAAGAATGGAAAGCAGCATATTTTATTGGTAAATGTTAGGCAATGTTAATAACAGGTACTGCTACCAGCCCCACCTGTAATAGCCCAGATAGTTTCTCTTTATTAACTAATCTATGATTTACAGATTTATTTGAAGCTTAGAATAGTGTACCACACTCTGAGAAGGCTCTATAGCATAGTTGGTTTGGATTTTAATAAGGGAAAAAWATCCCTTAAAACAGATCATTAAAATTTAATGAGGACATTTTWAAAACCCTGTAATGGTTCAATTTACACTGGAAGTCAAAAATAGTTAATGGCATTGTTATGTCTGTGTGGTAACATCCTCACTGTACAGTAATTGTTTTCAATTGAAATTAAGCCAGTAAAACATCATGGGCAATACATTCCCAGAACTAAAGTTTTTAGTCCTCCAACTTCAGGTCATTTCACTGAAAGAAAAAGAAATTCAGATAAATTAAAATGTCAGGGCTCACTTTTATTGTACTCTAGCTGTTAATATTCTGTGCGTTATTAAGAAGATTGGTTATCAGCAGACTGACTTATTTCCTCATCTGGGTATGGAAAAAATACCCTTTTTTTTTGTTTGTGTGAATGGGAAACATTCCCCAAACCCACGGGGTGCACTTAAAATGCCACTTTTAGTTGTAGCAGAAATACTTGAATTTTAGCTGTAGGTGTTTTTGGATGAAACCTCGACCTAATAACCACCATTAATGATCCAAAGATAGAGCACCTGAACTTTCCAGTTTTCCTTCTTTGGCCCATTTTAAACTTTCCCTGGAGATGGTTGACTTGGTTACCAGGTTTGTAACCTACTTATTTTGGTCTTGTGCTTGACTCCTTTCTCTCTTCCTTTCAAAATCCACGATTTCTGCAGTAAGAGCAATTTTGTGTTTCCTCAGGAGTGTGAGGAGCATTGCATTTGCAAAGTAGGTGAACGACATTGGTGTTTCCTTGTCCCCTGTTCCCAGTCAGCTTGGCAGTGACTGGAATGGATTTGCTTTGGTCTTAATAACAAGCTCTGCACTTTTTAGTAGCTGATATTTTTTAGTGCAGGTTGTGCATTGTTGTTTCTTGATCTGCAAATGGGTTGGATTTTCATATTTTTTGTAATATCAAGTGGTTTTCCTTCTTCCAAGAGCACTTTGCATATTTCTTTAAGGAGCAGTAAATTGCATTTGTAGAGCTGGAACTCCTACTTCTGCCTTAACCTCTATCAAGTGAGATGTTACTCTAAACAGTAACACTTTATCAAGGCAAGCCTAATGCTCTRATACAAGACACACATGTTGCTTTTGACATACTGAAAACTTGCTGCAAATCATATGATTTTGCTGCACTGTGCTATATTTTACAAGAAAAAGTAATGCTTTGTGTTGCTATTGCAGTGTATTTCTTATGCAATACAGGCACATTTCCCCCTTCCTATTAATTTATTATGCTTCATTTATTTCCAGACYAACATTACTTTTCCATGTCCAGTGGGAATTTCTCTCTTCGTCTGAGGTGTTTTAAATTCAACAAGCATAAGGTTTTTAATACATCATGTTCATTTTAAAGAGGAAATAATTGACAAGGGAAAAATACTTTGTGTAGCGTTTTCGTTTTATTGACAGTATTATTACTGATATCCAAGGCAGATACGTACTAAAACCACTGCAGGTTTAAAACTGTTCATATGCCAGATTAAAAGCAGATCTTGGAATATTGGAAAGGTGTCAGGAGGCATGAGATAGAATGGTCTTCCCCACTGTTCCAGTACGTGCGTGTTCCATGTTTATGTTTATTTGATGTTTTATTTCAGCCCATAGCACCCTGTGACTCATATGCCCTATCCATGGTATGCACTGCTGGAATTTTTCTCAGTTGAAAGCACTGGTAACAGAAGTGATACTGGTTTGCAGGGAGGGGCCTGCCAAATGTTGATTTTGGTGGTTTTGTTTCTTCTGGTCTCAGCGCACTTCATGCAACACTTTAATATTGTGTACAGTATTTTAATGGCATAATAAGAATATGGATGCTATTTTGGAAAAAGATATTATTTGATCCACATAGCCATAAAGGGTAAGGATGTGTAAAGGCCTCAAGCCCTGAGAGTGCTCAAGACTGTAGGGCTGTGAGCTCCTCATTGCCCCCTTGGAAAACCTGAGGAGTGACAGTGCTGAAAACCAACTGCAGGAATTGGTTTGGAGTGAAATCCTCTTCCAATAATATGATTATTGGCTTTGGTRGGACTTCATTCACTGAGCTTTATATTTGTGCACAGGGAGGCAGAGGACAGCAGAGGAGAAAGAGGCTCTGTGCCTGCCCAGAGTTACACAGTGCACCCATGATARGACAGCCACAATTGGGCTCTACAAGTGACCTCAGGAGACATTAAAATGCCATTTAAACATTACCAGTAAAACCAGGAAGCACAATACAGAGTTTTCACCTGGGCTGACAAGTGCCAGTGCTCAGTCTCAAGTTTGACAGAATGATGGAATTGGTGCACAACTGCCCACTCCTTGTAATTAAGTAAATTAGACTTTCCTTAAAGAAGGCCTTTTTGTTGCTGGTGTTCATAAGGTCACATCTAAAGAAAGGCAGTGTAAAACCAACAAGCACATGTGTAAAATTAGAGCTGGGAAAATAAGAAGTTTGAGTAAAAAGTCCACCGAAACTGAAAGTAAATTACTCATCATTCTTACCACAATAATTTTGGAGTGATTACATAAAACAGTGTTAAATAATAGCAGAACAATGCACATTTGACATTTACCTTTAGAATACACTCAAGTTGAGAGAAACAAGACTCAGTTCCCATGGCTTAATTTATTCATATGAGGTTTGGGAACAAATTGTGTCATGAAATTACATGCTGATGATAGGCAACTAGTTGTGCTGATTTGTAGCAGCCTGATCATTTAAATACAATGTGTCATAAATATTTTAAGTCAGGGGGAAAAAATCCAAATTCTGAAATCATTATCTTTAAAATGTCTTGGATAGTTGTCTTGATATTTGAAATATCTTGATAGTTACAAAACAGTTGACTCCTAACTATGCTGACAGTTTTATTAGAAGTATCTTAAAGTGATCCTTTTTGCCCAGATACGGGGTTTGCTGGGATACTGGTTGACATAAAGCCTCTTTCACTCTGTCTGTGCTGGTTTTAGAATGGACTGCTGTAGCTTACAGAGTTACTACACTTTCTTGGAAGGAAAAATCACACGTACTTTTCTGTTTCATAAAGGCTGGAAAATGAAACTGCCTGTAAGCAAGGATAAAATGGTGGTGCTCAGGATGAAAGCTAGGATTTGGAATCCCACCCAGAACTAGTTCCCCAGCAGCTACAAGGAGGAYTCTGACAGAGAAAGGTGAATTTATACTCAGGGGTGCCACAGCTGAGGATGATAGCACTGCATCCTCCTGTTGGGGGGATGTGAGAGCAATCCAAGATGGGAATAAGGCCCCAGTTTGTAGGGGAATGCTGTACTCTCATCACCTGCTCTCGGGCCAAAGTGAGCCACCAGTTGCCACTGTGCTTAATTCTGTCTGTAAAAGGAGACTGATTCTCCAGCCTGAGTGGATCACAAAACAAAAACATGCGTAAAAAGTAGAAAGCATTGGCATTAGATGTTGATGATCTGTTTTCTTACCGAGTGAAGAGAGATGAGGGAGGGATGTACTCAGCAGAATAGTTTGCCTTGAGAGTTTTCCTTAACACCACTTAGACTTCTAAACTTGAAACTAAAAGGGGCTGTCTCTGCAGGATCCTATTTACTGACTTATGGATATTCTGCATTTCTGCAGCATTAGTAATTTTCTATTGAGCACAGAGAGCCACTTAGTCTGCTCACTTAGTGAGGGAAGAAGGCAACAAATGCAGGCTCGCTGTGTAACCTCCCAGCACAAATAGGCCTGCCAGCCTACCACTGCTAAAATCATCTTTTTGCAGATGACAAAACTAGTCACTAGTGRTGCAGATTAGATTGAGAATATCCCTGGAGTTTTTTCAATTTAGCAGAAGACTCAAGTGATCTTAAGCTTTGCATCCTGCTGCTTACCTGCATGGTGGCAAAGTGCACAGCTGGGCTGTGGCCTTACACAAGCATCATATGGTAGACCTTGCTCCCAGATTGMACCCTGAAACCTGAAAATAATCTCATAGATGCATTTTTATTCATGTCTTCAGTCCTTTGGCTGTAATTTTTTTAAAGATGATCCATATAATATTTTCATCCCCAATTTGTGTCCTCTTTTGTGTCCTCTTCTGCTTTGTGACACCACAGATGCCTTGAAGCAAGCCTGCATGTGCATGCAGGGATTGCTGCTCCTCCTGTCCTGTGTCACAGGGAATAGCAAGAGTGCAGAGATCGCAGATGGGGCTGTGGAAGGGGTCTGTAGTCCAAGGCTATGCATGGGGACTGTTGAAGCAGCATCTGAGGTGTTACTGAAAGTTTAATAGCAGCAGGTGACCAGTCTTTAACAAAAACTTCCTTTACTGCTAGTTGTTTGTTAGGCACCAAAGCCTGATAGGTGTCAGCAAATATAAAGCACCAGTTTTTTTGCACTAAATTTTTTTTTCTTTTTAGTTGATGAAACTTGATTTATTCTTCACTTTTGATAGAGTCATAAATCCCCATAATTAGAGGAGAAAAAACGCAACAACAAAAACTGAATTTAAGTTGGAGAGAAGAAAATGCAAGAGGAGGATAAATAGGGGTATTTGAATTTTCAACAAAAATGCTTAAAGGAAAACAGTAAAATTACTTGGTTCCATTAGAAATTTCAATGTATTGAGTTCCTTTGCATGTACACACAGCAGGAATTAATTGGAAGTAGCTACAATAATATTCAAAAAAAAACTTGCCAAGTTGTCTGTTCAACAGAATTTGAATTAAAACAGAACAAGGAAAGGGCCTAAGAGAGCAGGCTGACTCACAGAAGCAAGGAAGATTTATACCTTGAGCAGATTGGATTTGTTATTCGGTGGCTCCTATTACTGCAGTGTTTGTTGCTTTATTTAGATGAACAGTTTGGCTCTGGCTGCCTTTGTTCCTGCTGTGCAGAAGACTTGGCACGTTTCATGTCGTGCACGGCGTGGTTTGAGAGGGAGACCTGCAAAAGGACATCCACCCAAGGCGAGCTGGCAGACAATAGCAGAACATCCTTTCCTTTGGAAGCGACTCATCAGGAAAGCTCTGGTCCGGCCTCTCTGYATTTAGCTGAATGCAGACGAGAGGCGTGATTAACGCTAATGAGTGACCAGGGATTTATTGTTTACTTAGAGATAAGGCATGAGCTTCCTTCGTTGGCACTTTCTGCCAAATCGTTTGATCCTAGTTCACGAAGTTTTTTTATTATTTGTTGTTGCTCATTTTGATAGTGGTAGTTGTTGTTGCTTTAAGTGATTTCTTTCACCAAAATCCTTTCATCGCTTRGGCTTATTTTATTTTGTTTTTATTGTAAATTGTCTGAGCTGTTTGTCATTTGGGCCACGTTACTCTGGAGGTCCTTTACGTGCATCACATGTTCTGCATCCAACAGTGCTTTTTCTGTTCAGTTCTTGCCCTCCTCCCCAAAGCTGAAATAAATCAAAGTAGGTTGAGACTCAGTCGCAATAAATCAAGACCTGTCCAAAACTGGAGCCTGCCCAGTCAAAATGTCATAGCTTGGCTTTCACTGAGGATTAATTAAAGGCCTGATATAAAGCCCAGATGTGCTTCAGGAGAGTAGCAAACTGCCTGGTGGTGGCTATGCTAAAAACCAAGTCTCCCCATGACTCTGCCCACCCAAGAGCATGGAGGAGGATAAGGCTGRAGAAAAGGGAAGAAGGGAGGGGAGAGGAGGAAAGGAGTAAACTGAATCAAGCATGATTTTATAGCATCTATTTTGGCAGAAAACAAGACGAGCTCTATGCTAGAGCACCTCTGAAAAAAATACAAAGCCTGCATGTGTAGATCTCTAACACCCTCAGAAAACATAATTGTTAAAATGCTCAGCATTAATCAGGAGTGGGATAAAACCAATACAGTGAGTGAGCTTTTGCACTTTTAATGGTCAATATATATGTATATATATATATGTATATATATATGTATATATATATGTGGCCTGCCCAGTGACTCAGCTTGCTCAGTGCCTGTTTTACATTAAATTCCTGAAAGTCATCTTGACTAAAATAGTTTAGCTGAAGATTCCTGTGGCTCTGATAGTGACAGATATGGAAATGTGCATGTTTCTAAATTCAGGATATTTAAATGTAAATATATAAAATACACTTAAATYACATGCTGCTTGCATTATGGCCTTTGTAAAACTCCAACTTTGCTTCCAGAGGTACAGTGATTTAATTGAACATTATGCATGGAATKATCCCTTTTAAAAAAGACAGGCACTTAAAGAGTGTTGCAGCTCCGTTGTGGGACACAATATATGGTTATTCTCACTTTCTTTTGCAGGCATAGAAATGCAATTTCCTGGGGGGAAAAAAATTAAAATAATAGTACCTCATTGTTTGTATTGAATTAAATGATTTCCTGAATAAGATTAGTCCAACATTTAATGTCATAATTGGTTTCATTTTCTTTGAATTTGCTGCATGTACGTAATGAGTACATGAACATGCTCTGATGGGGTGCAGCGTTAAATTTTCATAGACCTGGGCAAGTGGTTCTGGGATGACAGGAGAGATCTGCCAAGYAGTGCTGCCCTATGCTCTTCAGTCTCATGTAGTGAGTGAGTCACTGTTTATGCAGCAGTCAGTTTTGATGCCCTGGACATTCCCAGGCATGGGATGTTCCTGTGCATGTGTATGTGGTAGACTTGCATATTCATTTACTTATATATCTTCTGAGAGACACAACATTTTTCCTAGTCTCGCCTCTGCCCAGATTAAATGAATGTCACCTTGCAAAACAGGCAAGAGATAAGGAGCTGGGCCAGAGGCATGGTTCAATGTCTTATTTCTGTAGAGTGTGAGCCAAGAGTATCTCAGTTCCTTGCTAAAGCCCCAAGAAGGTCTGATGAAAGCCAGGGCTTGAGGAAAGTTTGGTGTCAGGTTTTCCAGTCCTCTGTGGCTTGTCCTTTCTGTAGATACGTGTTCGTGCCACCTTGGCAAAGCAGAGCCGTGGCAAGCCTTGGCTGTGACACATCTGTCAGATGGTCAGTGAGTAACAGGTTTTGCTTGTCAGCAGTCCCTYCTCCTGTGCAGTGAGGAAAAACCTACTGAACCTGATACTTTCCTGYGCTGAGTCACTGTGCCCCAGAGAAACTCACAGTGCTGGTTAGGTACGTGGTCCTCCATAGGTCACCGAAGGACAGATTATGCTGTTGCCTCATACATGGTCCTGTCTCTAAAGGAGCCTCCAGCATTATTCGAGCCACCTTCAGTCTCCCTGCTYATTTTCCATCTTTGCTGCAGCCCCTTTGTGTTTTCCACAGACTTGATTTTCATATGCTGTCCATTTGGTTCATCTGACTTCACCCACACAGTGCTCTTCATACCCTCCTTCCAACAGCAGTTCCATTGTAATTCTGGTCCCTTCCATGCTCCCAGATGATGTGCTCACCATACCTGTTTAGGATGGCAGACTCTTCATGGATGTCACTGCTATTGCTGCAATTATTGCCACCAGTTTTAAGTACTAAAGTGTAAAYATGGCAAGAGTCTTAATTGGTGGCTGGCTGAGGAGAAGGTCCCTGTCAAGTTGCAGTGGTTGTAAGTTCAAGGGAGCAGCAGGAATGGGCTRCRCCGTGAGGGCAACGGTGRCCTCAGTGCAGGCAGTGCCCTCCTYAACCAGGGCAAGCCCCTGCAGGATYTGGGTTGCATGGGCAGAGATGGGTGAGGGTAGCAAGGTCTCATCAGCAGGTGATGAATCAAGTTTGGAGTTCATCCAGGGTTCCAGTCAGGAGCAACAGAAGGGACTGGAGACCATCTGGGAGAGACAGTGAATGAGCCAGTGTATCAGAGAGCAGGACAGAGCCAAGCTGTGCCTACAGCACAACTCAGGCAAGATTTGAGTGTCTGGGTCTGGATGAAAATGGAGCGCCTGGACCCATGGGGAGAGTGAGCCCTGACAGTGTGCTGCCAGAGCAAGGAGGGAGAAGGGGAAACTTCCTGTGGACGGCTTGTGCGGTGCAGGAAGCGAAGGAACCACCACCACAGTACATTTGGTTCAGCTGAGCAATAATAAAACGTAACTGGAGGTGGAACGGGAAAGGTCTGKAGTTTCATTTTAATTAAAGTAGGGAGTTGACCCAATTAACACCAAATTACAGTGTGTCTGTGCCCCAGCATATTGGGCAGTAGAGAGAAGCCCTGTGCGTGCGTTCCCTCTGGAGACAGAGTCAGCATGCCTTGCGGGGCTGCTCGCCTCTGGGAACAATAGTTGGCTTTCAGGCGCCCGCTCTGGCCTCGGTGCTCCAGCTCCCTTCTGCTCTCAGGGGCTGCTGTAAAGTCGTGTTTGGGAATGCATTGCTGTGTGGGAAAGCCTGGACCAGAGAGCACTGGAGGAGAGAAACTTAGGGCTTGCACAGGGAGCTGTGCTTTGTGACACCCCTGCTGAAGAGCTTTACAAGAGAAAAACATGTACAAGAAGTTCTGCTGTGGTCATTCCTCATGGCTGTATCATTTTCAGTCTGTAATTTCCTATAAAAATTTCACCGTGGGTTTAAATTTAGCAAAGCCCATCAAAGTCTGGGAACTTCTTAGGATTCTTGTTTGTAACAATTTTAACAAAGTTCAACCTTTGAGCCAGGATTAGAAAACGTTGAGAAAGCTGTGCTAAATTTAAAAATCTGCTTTAGTTTTAAATGTCTTTGCAAGCTGCTACTTCTGAATGTGAACTATGCCTTTGCTCTGTGTGTGTGTAAAGGAAAGGGGGAAAAAAGAGATTTAAAAGGCTAAATGGTTAAAATTTGACAATTAGCTACTGTACATGCTCAGGAGCTTCCCCAGCTTTCCCYTCAACCCATGTTTTCTTTATCTCCTGGGTGGTCCCTACATCCCTGTCCATTCTTCTGAGATCCCATCCCCCCCTTTTCCTCATCTTTGCCCTCCCTGTGAAGGAGGCCCTCTCATTGCAGTCACCTCTTTCCTGCTGGGAAGGCTGAGACCCCTTTGGGAGGCAGCCAGGGATGTTCTTTATTTCATACTCTCAGAACCAAAGAGAGACGAGCGGTACAGAAGATAAGAYGACAGCTTTCCAGTGTGAGAAGTAATGCTGAATCTTGAACCTCCCAGTGCTGGGCCCAAGATGAACAGCACACRGAGTGCATCCTCCCTGTCAGGGTCACTGGGGGGTTTGTCCTTAGAACTTCTGGAAATAAATATTTTTTTTCTTCTTTTGAGAATTAGCAGTTCAGCTGATGCAAGTCAATGCCATTTAAATAGTAGAATTTGCTAACAACAAACAGTAAAATTTGCTAAGAAATAGCTACAGTGCTAATTTATGATGGCTGCACCACKCTCTCGAATCAGGCAGATGTAGAACCATTAACCTATGAGTGGACAGGTTTCCATATCCTGTTYGGATGGTAGAAAGCTTATTAGCCTGGATGGTGTGTCTCTGTGAGGCCGACAGACAAGGAATTTATGTGTTCTGTGCAGCAACTCTTTCGTCATGGTGGGACTCTGGAAGGAACTGGAGCTTTACAGCAAGCTGTATCTGCTTGAGACATGTGCCTTGCTTAAACCTTGGGTAATTATAGGAATACCTGCCCTGCAACTTAGAGGCAGCTAGGTCTGGGTAAAGAYGTGGTAGCAGACCTTGTCCTGGGCATAGTCAGGCCGAACTTCTTGGGAGATGCATTATTGACTTCTGCCTTCTGTTACAGCCACTGAGGAAGAATTTTGSAGGGCTGAAAGCAGAAAAAAATTCTCCTCATTCTCTCCTCCGGGTTTCAGTGACATTGTGCCCAGCAGTTCCTGTTGACTTGAAAATGCATGGGAACRCATTGCTTGAGGGGTTATTTTTGCCAGTAAGGATAACAATAATGTAATTTTTGGGACGGTGTAAGTAGTGCCAAAAGTATGGAAATTGCTTGSTGTAATAACTTACATTCATCTTGAAACCACAGTGTGTGTGTGTCTCAGCTCCATCAGGTCAGAGAGAGTGCTTAAAGGCTATTTTTTATCTTTGCTTCAGACTTTATTGTGTACAACTCATAAAATCAAGAACATCCTGAGCATATGCATGATGGGACCTGAACTTGAAAATGTACATATTAAAAAAAATTTTAGTTGAAGTGAAAATGTCTCTCAATACTATTTCCCCATTTCCTTGCCATTGAACACAATAGTATTGGCGTAAAATGCTAATAACTGTAGTAATTAAGGAACTAATGGCTTACAGGACTTCAGGGTAATGTGATCAGTCAGTCACTTGGCCTATGGTGTCTCTGAACTTTTCACTGTGTAAGATATTATACTGTATTTGCTTAATGCAATTATGGAATAATCCTTGGTCCAGTTTCCTGGAACAATACAAACAGCCTTTTCTTCTCTCCATGTGTTCCTGGTTTGCAGCCTAACTTGGAAGGGAGCTGTGTTTGTGAACTTTTGTTTTGCTTCACACTGGGATCCAATTCCAGCATATTTCTTATTTGATTTTTGATTTGAAAAAGTTTGTGCTCCATTATCAGCCCCATGTACATTTTGTTGAAATCTCACCCTGGAGTTTTATCTGACTGGATAAAGATTGAAAAAATATTAATTTATTATATAAAAGTGGTAATAGTGTTGTATTTGTTTTCCCCRTTTTACTTTAAAACTCTTTGGGTAGGTAGTGGATTTCACGTTATCTTCAGTGTCAACTTACATTTTTGTTAGTGTTTTGGACAAAGAAAATCCTGCATCTGACTAGCCCTGTCTTCAAAGCAGATCAGGCTGGCACAGCTTTTTATATTTAGTGCCCATGTCCTGTTTAAGATGGCWGGGTTAAATTTCTGTCCAACACGTTAGGGTTCTCATGTTGTTTCTGTCCAACAACTCTGGGTCTAGTGCCTCATTATTTCGTCTTCCTTTGCAACCTCTTAAACTGTAAGAGAGGGTGAAGGGGATTGTCTGAAGAATTTTGTTGAACATAAATTTGAACGGAAATATATGTAAAAGGTTTTTGTTTTTTTTTTACTTGAAAAGTATTGCTTCTATTAAAGTTCAAGGACTCTTCTAATGGTCTGGATAGATTTTGAAAAAACAAAGTAACTGGAAAATGTTGGATGTGCTGTAACCACCATCTGCCCCTGACTTAAAAAATGTGCATCGTTCCATACACACATTTTAAATGATCCATCATATATCATCACTTAGTACAGTACTTCATTCATGTAGGTGTTAGTTTTTGTGTGCAAAAGGTCAAATCTTTTCAAACTTAATTCTGGATGCCTGTGTTTTATAACAACCTAGCTTTTCTTTGAACTTGGCATATATATTTTTAATATAATAATTCATCATTAGCTGGAGGGAAGAAAGAAAAAAAAATCATGTTTCTGCTTCAAATCAAGTTGACTGAGGTCTTTTGGTTGATTCCATACATAGTAAGTATGATATGTATTAAAAGCTGTAGAAGTGAGGTTACTCCACAGCCCTAGAACACTTCTGTCCTTAAAAAGAATAGCATTTTAAATATCRAAGTTGGGAAGGATGGAAAAAAGTAGTTAATTATTTGTCTTATATGCCATGTTTTAAAAAATTAGTATAAGCTTGAACTTAGTTCTTGGCTTTGCTTGAGCTAATTCTTTATGAATCCCTTTAAAATGCACACTAGACCTGGAACATTTTTTTAGTGCCAAAGAATATCAGTGTAAAATTAGAAAAACAATATCTTTCAGTTTTTTCCCTTGGCTTCTGGGAGCTGAGTGGGTGGTGAGGAGTCCCCTTCCTTGTAATAATGTTTTTATTAASAGAAATTTAGCAACTGTTTGGAGAAGGTAACTCAGATGGAGAAAGAGAAGCATGTCTGTGCATTTCATTTRATTGTAATGCATTTTACTTTTTTTWAAAAATCCTTTCAAAACAGGGAAGTGATGAAAATTATCACTGGTGAAATAATGAAACGTAGTAATTAGAAAAATATACAATTAGAGTTTAAATTTAGTAACTTAGGTTTTTTAATTTGTTTCAGAAATTTTATGTGGTGTTGCCTATTCATATAATTATAATTAGGAGTCCCTTGGTACTTCCATTACCAGAGAATGTTTTCTTGCATTTTTAACCTAGCACAGAAAATAGAAAAAAAAATTAAATATCCCACTCGTTTTTTTGACGAGTGATGGTGGAGCCCAGGTGTAAAGTTTTACTCTGAATTTAGCCTGAGTTCTTATTCTGTTTGCAATGTGCAATGTGATTTTTCAACATGTAAGTYGTTAGCCTATGTAGTTATTGTTCAATATACAATCAAGGTCCTTGGCTGTGCCCAGAGTTTGCCCCATTGTGTCATTAGGAAGGGGTAACAGCATGTCTCTGTTTGCAGGGGTTCTTCCAGGCTGGCACCACTCCCAAGTTGCTTTAGGTCCCTGAGATCATTTCCAGTAGCCAGATAATACAGGTGTTAGGTATGGACTACTTCTCCGTCCTTCCCTCCCTCCAGGTGCTGTGTCTGTTCCAGAAGCTGGGGAGGACAGTGGGGAGGACAGTGGGGAGGACAGTGGGGAGGACAGTGGTGCTGCTCAGGGATCTCTGTGATCTCTATGCTTGTTGTGTGGCTGGAGTTTTTTATTTTTTGGGATTTTTTTTAATAAACTGATAGAAAATAGTTAGAATGAAATACCAATTTACCATTGGCACAGAATGGCAGTCTGCTCAGTCAACAAGACACCAGGTAGGAGTTCCTTGCTGAATAAAAACTACTGGCTCAACTATTCTGTCTTGGAAAGCAGTACAACCCTTTCCAAAAACCAGAAAGGTGGGCCAGACCAAACATTTCTGCACTGTTMTTTGGACCATGGCACACAGTGATGGGCCTGCATATGGAGGTTCCAGTTTTGGACAAATTTGTATTTGGCTCAAGTTATTATGAATTCCATTTCTTTTGACTGGATTTGACTCAGGGAAAGAAAATTTGAAATTCACAGCATGAAAACATGGAGAAACTGCAGTGGTAGTTACGGCAAGCTCCCACCCAATGCAAATACAGTGTGTGGGTAATACACCTGAGTTTCCAGTCCCACAGCCCTCACAACACTTGATCTGCACTGAAAGCCTGTTGGGAAGATGCAGTGGGTCCRTTTGGGCACTTGAACTGACTAGGGGCTCACTTAGGATGCTATAGCCACAAAATCTGGAGCATCACATGGAGCTGTCCTGGGGACAGGCTTTGTTTTCAGTTTCATCCTTCTCATCTCAGAACAGGGATCTGGACTCTTCAGAACTCAAGGAAAATGCCTGGTAGCCTCTTCCTAGACGTACTCTATTGAGTGCTGGGTATAGGAGAGTTGCAGTCAGGGGATCCTTAAATACACAAACTTCAAAACTGAATTCGAGGCAGAAAGAGGTGTARAGTTTAGAAACATTCATTACCACCCTCAGGCAGGTAACAGTGAGCATAGGAGCCAATCAATACAACCAACCTAAGTGCCTGTGGAGGCCCTAAGAAACCATTTTCTTTTTCCTTCCTCCCCAYGTTTAAAACTCAAACAATACCTCCATGTACAGGTGATACATCGCCAYTGGGGAACAAAATAAAACTAAGACATTTTAAGTTTTGCCCATTCTTAATTGCAATGTGTTTTGCATGCATGGTATGACCCATTTATTTAAATAARTTATGATTCTAGATTACAACCTGCAGCAATATCTGTAGAGCATCCATTCCATACTTAAAGCATTTCGATATCTGATATGATGCCAACTTGCAGGGACTTTGCCAAGCTGCTGATATGGCTCATGATGCCTGCAACTCAGTCCCAGCCCTCAACAAATGTTCAGCTGGTATACCAGGAAAGATGTCACTGCACAGACACCTAAATTATGGTTTTATTTCCAGATGTACTGTAGGTATCTCTGTTGAGACTGACTTTGTGGAAATTGATTGTCCTGTGGCTAGAACTTGGGTTGGGAGGATGAYGAATAATACCAAGGTAAAGATTACTGTGGAGTGATGGAAAATCTGATTTCTCCCGTCATCAAGTTCATAATATTATGATTCACAGTTGGAAGGGGCCAGGGTRGGGAGGAGGAGGAGGAAGGTGGCACCTTTTGGCAAGAAGAGAGGAGAAACAGGCAAACCATCACCCCACCCTAAAACGCTCTCACACTTSGGGAAAAAAATGCTACGAAATGCTGGTTTCTCTGGAAATTTGCCTCAACTAATGTGACATTTGATCCTTGAGCATATTTTTCAGGAGAATTTTCTCTACTTTTAWAATGCTGTAGCCACCAAAGGGAGTGCTGCAAATCAGGTGTAAGAAATGTCTGAGCAAGGTATAAKTCAATCTTCCCTCTTAGTTTTGATATCTGTAAAATGGACACAATCTGGGCACCTTACGGAGCTAATTACAAAGCCAAGTTCATTAGGAATTGTAACTAAGATGTAAAGTGTAACATCAGTAGGCATTATTATAGCTKATTACAAGTACTGCCGTTCTGGAGGCACATGTACAAATTCGCAGGGTTTCGAAAACAGTACTAGCCCTTGGAATAGAAAGAAAAGTTAGACGTAATGTGGATTAGAATTCAAAGGAAAACTGGGAAAGCCAAGTGGCTTTTACAGTGGATTTAATTATATCAGTGAAGTAGCTGCAGCTTTTCAAGAATAGATAGTTTTACTATTTCATTCTGTTATTGGAGGAAAACAAAAGATCATCACCAAAAAAAGTTCTCTGTGCCCCCCAAAACAAAACCAAACAAACAAACAAAACCAAAAACAAAACAAACCAGAAAAACAAACAAACCAAATCCTCCCAAAGAAATTTAGTGTTCCAGTTCTTAAGTCAGTGACTTTTTAATAGTCATATAGCATTTCTTTCATTGCAAGGGATCCTAGATAAGACTAGAGAATGTGAATAAAATAGTATTCTAGTTAATTATTATATTAATATTTATTAAGTTAATCAATAATCCTTCCAAAAAGGTAGTCTGTGATTTCTTTGTATTTCTGTGAGGAAAAGATTGGCAAGAAGGAATAAAGGACATATGTTTTTTTCTCTAGGTATCTACTGATTAGTTAATCAAATATTTTCATCAGCCAAAATGACCTCCAGTTTACACTGGATTCCCATAGCAGTGACTTTGTCCTCATTGACTTCAGGTTACAGAAATAAAACCTGCCCCATCCACAGTAAGYCTGGCATCTTATCAGGTGGAATAGTAGCACATCCTCTGACATCTGTACCTTTGGCTGGGAAATAAAGCTGAGCTGAGCTRGTCCTGCCAGCCCAAAGTTCCTGCTTTGTTAAAAGGTTCATAGTGGGTCAGGTATTTTTCAGTATATTTTTAAAAGCCTGGTTCAGCTAATTTAATTTCTGTTCATTAATACCTCCCCCCATGCCCCCCTTCAGAATAAATGGCCCTTCACAGGAATCCAATTTAGCTTCAATATACCTTATTCACACTGCCTTTTATTGCAAGCCACAGTTCAGCCAGCTGTAAGATTGCCCAGCTGCCTCAGGTTTCCCAATTTAGCCCTGGAAACAATTTCAGCATGGCTAAAACTTTTCACTGGTCAATTTGGAAACAGGATTCAACTTGTGAAAAATGCCCCCAGAATGGCCATTGAAAGAAAAAATTTAAAAAAAAAAATAATAATAATAAAAAAAAAAAAAACCCTGTACACACACACACACACACACAAAAGGGTGGGCTGGAGATCTGGCTGAGGATTTTTTTTCCTAGGGTTGAAAGGATATGTATGGACTACATTGCAGAAGTTGAAAATCAATTCCTAGCCTTGCACTTCTGCTACCCTCTGAGGGACTTCTCTTCTTGGCCTGGGCTTAATTGCAGCACTGATATAAACAAGGGGCTTAGTGTGAAACTCTGTACAGGCAGCTGGAGGTGAACTGGCAATGAAGACCAGGATTGAGTTTAGTATTGAGGCAAAATCGCTTGGTTTTATCTGGGAGCAATAGTAGGAAGGAAAAAAAAAAATGTTTGCAGCTGTGTAGTGAGAATGCATGTCTAATCAAAGAAGTCCAAGGCATCAAATGTTCATGTTTACATGGCTCAGAGTAAAAAATAGTAACACTTCCAGGTCTTAAACACCACTGAACTTGAAGCTATGAACAGAGGTCCTGCTATTAGATCTGAGTTGTATTTTACAGAGTCCATGTGTGTGCAGTTCAACACAGAGTTGATTAAGCATGGATTTATTGTTGCACTTTTATAGAAAACCTTAGCATGTCATGGAGTTTATAGAGACAGACATGTTAATGAAAGCCCTTTGGCAAGCCTAGGATTCCAAAATAGGCAGAACTCAGGGTCTGGTCTTGCAGCTAAGAAAAGTATGCATAGATACTGTGATTTTGTAAAGATTTTTTGATCCTTTGCATAAATCACAATAATTGGGGAGCAGAGCACGAGACTTATTTGCTCACATAACACTTTGTCCAATGAACCATATTTGTATTTAAGAAAATRGRAWTTTTTTKYTGTTGTTTGTAATAGAATTCTGAAAAAAAAACCCCTTTCAAAAGAGTCTTTTAAAATTTCTTATTATTTGTAAATAAACTCAGAGATTTGCAACTCAGAGAAAGTAAGGAGASACATAAAATTTTTAAGGCTAATGGAAGTCACAAAGATATCACCAGGAAAGAGAAAAAGAAAAGTGATTTTTCATATCACCATCCTTAGTTACTTTCATACATTTTTGAGTGTGTGGGTGGAATTTCTTTCCCCAATACTTTGCAAATATGGATAGGATTATAATGCAGCTCTGAAAGGAAAATCTGGTCCATTRAAWATTTTTAGTTAGKAAGTGTTATTTGATTAAATTATGGYTCTAGATTGCAAAGGAGGGRAAAAAGAATTGTTGATGCTTGCTACTGAAAATTTAACTAATAACTTCAAATGTATGCCTGTATGCATCATTACCTTCACCACATGCACTTTTTTTTTTCCTTCTTTGCTTTCTAAAACTTATGTTTCCTCCAAAATCTTGTTCGTCATCAYCATTTTAGAAGGTCTCAGCAATGAAAAATGAAGTTCTGGTTCATGACAATTGCATGTCAGTGTCTGTGTGTGGATAAAAAAGAACTTAAAAGGTATGTTCATCTGGTAGTGTTAAATTGATGAGCACTTATAATGAAGTCTATTTATGTCTTTGCCTATTGGTCAACACTTTTGTAAGGTTTTTATTCCTTAAAGAAAGAAAAATGAGGCTTTCTTGTTGTAAATGTWGAAATTCATGATAAAAGATGATAATGATAAGTTAAATCACTATATCAAAAACAAAACAGGATTAAAAAATAAAATTCATTTTCCCCTGTGTTTAGTTTTAAACAAATTAGCCTAGGAATGTATACTATATTAAAGTAAAAAACCTCAAATATTTCTATAGGTTTATTTCTTTCAAGTTTTATAGGGAACTATTATGTGGGTAAACTATTTATTCTGGATATTGCACTTGGGGAGAAGAGGCTCTGTCTATTGTGCTGTGYGCATTCTATTTTTATTAAAAGGTTTTGGTAGCTCTCTCCATCAGCGGAGAAATGTAATTTAGAAAAAATGTCTMGTATGATGATCTCTGAGTGTTTTCCGTGTAATCTCAATTATATGGACATCTAGTAAGTTGCTGCAAAAGTGCTGGGGCAATTGACACTTTGGAGCAGCTGACTCATGCTTGTTGTTAACTTCAGTGTCGTCTCTGAGACGCTGACCCGTGCAACTGCGCTGTGGGAACCAACATCTTTAAAATTATGCACAGATAGTCAGTCTGCACTTTTTCAGGGAGGTAAAAGCACTGAGGACAGGTTTCCAAGAGTGCTCATCATCCAATTATGTCCCCAGATGTTTTAGAGATCTCCTCATCACTCAACAAGCTCTCAATTCAAGCTGCCTACTACTGAGTTATTTCTGAAGTATGACTCTGTGTGAGAAGCAATTACCGATTGAGCAAACACTTTAGATCGTGAAATAGATTGTTTCTTTTATGCACAGCTCATTGTCTCAGAACCCAGACCAAGGTCACAGTCTCAATTCTGCAGGARCTCCTGAAGGAGATCATGGCAAGTCCTTTTTTGAAGGAATTTATACTTTCATGCAGCCGGACTGAACAGCATGAGGATCATGACACATTTTAATAGACATAGAAAGTGGGAGGGAGTATGAATAGGGTAAGAAAATACTGCATGAGAAAGTAGAATTTAGCAGACACGTGGAATAGGGCTGCTGTGTAGAGACTGAGRGAGGAGTGGGAGGGGATCTCTGGTAAGAGCTATTCATCATGGAGAAAAAATGTGAAAGCTGTTTTGAAAAAAAAAAAAGGTTGGACACTGATGACGACACTGTTATCCCAAGGTCCCTCTTTCAGCTGCTTGTCATGGGTCTTGCCAGCTGAGTTTTTGGTTTCTTTCTCTCAGCAGCTTTTCTTCCTCTCATTCACATGCCCAAAGGAAGCGAGGAGACTGCTTCATYTCTGGTGCTTCTGAAATGGGATCTCCAATGAACTTTTCCCAGTAGAAGATGCATTGTGCAATGCTTTTTGAATACTAGTGATATTTTGATCCAGAACCAACACGACAGCAGTAAGAAATAGCTGGATATTGTTTGCTTTTAAGTAAAGGTAGTAACACTGCAAAACATTTTGAAAGAGACAGTGTGAGGATAGAATAAAATAATGTTAAACTGAAAACTCACTTCTTTAAAATGATGGTGCAAAAAGAAGATTCTTAACTTCTTCTTTGAAAATTTTGTTTAGAGAAAAGATATACCTATATGTTTTATTTAAGAATCATGAATTTGTAGTTTTGTGTACTTTGCTACAGCCTTTCTTGCATTCTCTTGCTCTTTTAGTTTTGTTAATGTTATTTTTCATGTTTTTGTCCTTGAATACCTTAAGTTTCTATTACAGATCCGTTAAATTGCCTGTGATAAAAGGTGCTGAAATGCAAAAGTATTTCAAAAATTCTATACCGAGTATTTAAAATTTTTGTTAASATCCACATCTTAAAAGTGCATAAAGCTCCAGACTTTTTCCTTTTGATGTGCTTTTAGAAATGGAGAATTTGGATTTCCTGTGGAATTCATGTCTGTTTTCTCATTTGYCCTCTTTCTTGGAATTAGTGTTTCATTCCAGCTGTGATATGTGGCAGGAAAATGTGGGAAGTGGAAATGCAAGATTTGTTGAATTCTGTGGGCACATCGCTTTTTCTGTCTTCCTCAGAAAGTGACAAAATATTGGCATTAAAAATACAGCTATACTATTGTTTTCTCTACTGAGTCACATATACCCTTTTTCTTATCTWTGAAATATGGTTATGTTATTCTAGAAATGTTTTGAATAACATCTTGGAGCCAAAAAGAAATGAGACAAGCAGTTGAAAACTTGGTGTAAAAAATGTATGTGATAATTTAATTTCATTTCTTATGCAAAGTTTCTTAAAAATAATTGGTAACATAGATTAGGGAGATAACTGTGACAAATCCAATTGGCATATTTGATGGGAAACTAAGTCATATAATTGCTTTTATGCCAAGGAGAAAGGGGAATGCTGTACAAATAATAGTTTATTAAAATTAAAGGCTGGTTTAGACTGTGACTCCCAAGTTTACACAGACTATTGAAGCATTCAAATCTAATCTCTCAGTTAAGATACCAAGCAGTCACCTTTTCCATGAAAATGTAATTTTCTGCTTTTTAATGAATGTGATGTCATAATTTAGAAATAATTATTTATTGGAGTTTGAGGGGAGGGGGAGGCTGAAGGGAAAGCTTGAGTAGCACTCAAGTAAATAACTCTTCAGCAAGTAAATTCTGTAAAACTGCGGATGTGTAACAAAATAGAAACATTTTTCTCCTAGTAGATCAAATAAACTATTGGATTTTACTTTTTTTTTTAAATTCTAGCTTTGCAAAAATCTCTACGGGTTTATATTAAGACGTTATTTATTAAGTGTGTAGCCAGATGACTTTTTCTTTTTTTAACAGTTCTTTTTTAATGCCTCTTGAAATACCTTTACTTCATGTTGCAATGATATTTCTATACTAAAAGTTATAGTTTCATCTGCATAGTGCCATCTGATGGAGCTATCTGATATAGATAAATCCAAGTCATTGCTGATCTTCACAGCTTATTTGGAAACTCAACTGAAAGTTGCTGAAATGTTGCTTGCATGAAAGTATGGTAGCAGTAATTTCAGGACACCTTTCACATTTGAGTTTTTCATTGGTTGTCCCATTACAGAATGTTTGAGCCCTAAAGAGTTCTGCTGTCTTTACAGACATACAGACACAACCACTTTTTTTTTTTAAGTCATGGGATGTCCATGGAAGTTGTGACAATCTCTTTGCGGAGCTTGGAACAGGACACATTTTGGCACATGGATGTTAATGTGCGGCGGTTCTTATGAAGGAGCAGATGGAATATGCTTAGTTTCCTCTATTCAGAACATAAATCTAACAATCTTCTAAATTTTATTTGTGTTATTAAAGAGATTAGTGCTCTAGATCTTGAATGCTTCCATTTTGGTGTGCAAACTACCTGGTAAAATGTGAGGACCATTCAGTTCAGAAATCGAGTCCTTTTTCATTATCTGAAGTTCGAGCATTGAAAAGCTSAAGTGCCTAGAGTAACAGGCTGCTTTTGAAAATACATTCAAAAATGCAGAGATACTTGTTTCTTTAACTTACTTTTAAATAATATTAGAAGTAAAAAAATAATATTAGAGGTAAAAAATACAAACACTTTCCAAGCAGACTTGGTTTTTCTAACATCCAGTGGAATGTCTTTAGAGACTGATGTGTCTGATGATTTAAATGTTGGCTTCAGTATTTTAATTTTTCTTTGGTTCTGGTGCTCTGGGGAATGGTATAGTAAATAATTGGGTCTAGCATATGGCACATACCTGGAAAAAATTGAGTTTTGCCTATTTCTCAGGCAAAACCTTTTTTGTTGGTCCTGGAAAATGTGCCCTTGTACCTCTTTCAGGTGTGGAGGTCTGTCCGAGCTGTTAAGCTCTGCAGGGAGCACTGTCTCAGGAAATATATCAAACTATGAAGGTATTTATAACTTTGGGCTCTTCAAGCATTGTTCAGCTAGGGTGTTCTGCCACGGCTGGGCTGTAATGCTGTCCCTCTGGTTAATGCTCCACTTGTCTGGATTATGGGAGACAGAGCTCAGGCTGGTGTGGAGGTTGTTTCTTCAGACTTCAGTGTCTGCCCCTTTACTTGCATTTTACCTTTGTATTCATCACTTGCTGGCCTCAATAAGAAAGGAATAAAGTCAGCTGTGAAGAGTATTAGAGGAATAATTTGATGGTCTCTTGGGCACATCTTCAGGATACAGTCCAGCAAAGTGCTGAATCCTCCAGCAGCTGTTCACTCTCCATAAAAATGTAGTGCTGGAGAAAGCACAACAGGTTTTCAGTAAGGTCACTGTCATTTTATACATTCTTTTCGATTTTTTTTCCTCAATAAAAAATACCCTGATGACAACTACAGAGCCTGTTGAAATGTCTGTTTTGGGCAGTGTTCATGGGGGCTTTTTTTGCTGCTTATCTTCCTGTTCCTTGTATCTACTTGAATGCAGGTTTAAACTAAAAGTTGCAATTCTTTGCTGGGATGCATGGACACATAAAACTGATATATGTGCTAGATAAAGATGTAGTTAAAAGTGTAGGAGGACTTCATTTTTCCCTGGGGTGACTTTTCTTGTTTCTCTTTAAAATAAGAAGTAATTGCACTTATCTCTGTAGCATAAAACTTGTCTCCACCATAATTTAATTTTTGTTTAGTATATTCTCATAAATTACAGACCCTTCCTTATTATTTTTCCAACACAGATGCCCATTATGRCATTTCTGGGTTAGATGACTTCAGATCACAGACTGTTCCTTAAAAGTTATTATGCTATCCTACTTTAGCCATGAAATATTCAGAACATCCTTTTAACTTCGCAGAGGAGAGGTGCCAAATTATTTAAGTATTTAGACTTTTATCTTGTACTTGCGTCCATTTTTCTTTGACTTCGGCAAAGCTTCCCCACGCTTCACAGTTAAACCAGTATTTTGAAAGTTAACATTTGGCAGGGAGTTTAAGGAGAAATGATGAAACCTTGTAGCCTGTAAAGATAAATCTTGAGCAGCTGCCAGTAGGTAAATGACTAACGTCAATTCAAGCAATTTAACAGCAATCAGTTTGAGGTCAAGTAACTCTGGACAGTGTAGTTTAATGCATCATCTTTTTTTCCCCTTCTCTGCAAGTAAACCACCGCTGACTTCTGCTCTCATAATTTAACTTCTTTTAGTACATTTCCTGTAGATTGCTCCCCTCAGAAGTCAAGTAAGGTACTGCCAGGATTTGGAGGGGACTGGGAACATCAACAAATGGAAATGACTCTAATGTGAACCAATGGATTATTTGCATTCCAGTGCTTAAGTTATCACTTAATAGTTATAGGCTCTGGTGGCAAGACTGGACTGTGTTATGTTAGACTCAGGAACAAATGCTAATATCTTCAATGTTTTCAAATTCCCAACCATATTTGGTCAATTGTGCTAGTGTCGACCCTTGAAGGCTGCCAAGAGTCTTGTTGGCAAAAATGCCACTTTGGTGAAGAAATAGCTTCTACTACAGCTTTATTTGAAGGCCGTCCTCATTTAAAGGGGTATCATCTCACTGTTTCATGACTCAGGTTTTGTCCCGTCTTTTTTTTTTTTTGTTTTTAATTAAGTGTGCTCATCTCCTTAATAATGGGTTTAGTGTAAATTACCCTCACTTATTACATGCTTTTCTCTACTTTGAATGTTTTAATCTTTATTTAATCCTTTCATCAGGGACAAATCTAGTTAATCTGCTCCACAAACTGCTGTAAAGTGTGGTACAAATCCTTCTGACCTGCATGCGTGTGCTCATGTATTTTAAGAACAGAGCAGAATTTAAAGTTTCTTTGCATTGCTGAGCACAGCAGGTCTGACCCAGACTATTGAAGGGACAAACACTTGTACATTTAAATATAGGATTTGCTGTAGCAGCCCGACCCAACCTTCATTCACTCCAGGGCTGCCAGTTCACCATGCCTACCAAAGACAAGAAACTTGGAGTGGGCAGTTGTGGAATAAATGCGTCATGGAGGAAATTTCTTCCTCTTTCCCAGTTTTAGAGTTTCATTTATGTCCTGAAGTACAAGAAGTCAAACCCATGTTTTTMTGGAAGGCTGGTTTTGGGTTTTTTTTCAGTTGTGTGGTTTTTAAATACAGCTGAAGCCGATCAGGCATTATAAGGGAAATTGGCTGTTCTGTGTGGATATATTTACCATACATAAAAAAAAAAAAATCCGTGTTGAAAGCCTAGGTTTGAATAGGGTTGATTTGATAGAGCTAAATACTCTCTCTCTAAACCTCTCTGTAAATAACMCATTCTGCTTTACATAATTTTGCACACACTTAGACACACACACACACACAAATACTGGAGATTCTTTTATTTAAAAAGCAAGCAGGAAAGCAAACAAGCAAAACAATATTTGCTAGTTTTGATCTATTTCCGTTCCCACTAAAGTGCTTGCTGCACCACACTTGCTGCTGATTCATTTTTCAAATCYTGAATGATGATTCTTGCCTCATCCCTGCTGTGCCTGAGATGAAAGCAGATGCTCTTGATCATAGGGTGTAATATGAATCCTCAGATTTCAGTTTGACCTGGCAGGATTTCTTATGAAGATAATATTCTCTGTTCTACCCAGAGACGTTGAAGAAGAAAATATTCCCAAAAGCTAACAATGCAGGAGTGTTGCATATGAGTTTTGTTTGCCTTTTAAGTTTGTTGATGATTTCTGGTGTGTTTTGACTACAGGCAGTTGTTCTTGCTAGRATGCTGGAACAAAATCCATGGAAGTTTCTTCAGCAACTTCTCTGCAAGCTTGTCTACAACACCCATTCRAACACCAGATTACTTTGTGCAGCATTTCATTTCAGCAATGACTTCTCATAATCAGTGTCCTTCTGACARCAGACCACTGCATTCATCAAGACATCTCCTCACAAATGACATGCAGACTCTGTGCTAAATGGGTCAATAAACTCCTGTGCAGGCATTCAACATTCTACTACTATAGTTTAGCCTGACTGGTTTCTGCTCAGTATTGAGGTACAAAGCTAATATTTTCTGTGGCTGACTATCCTGAAATATTTGGAAGATGGCAGTAAAGCAGYCACATCTGATGGGAGAGAGAAGACAACATGGCTTTATGATGCATTCAGCTAGAAGTTAGCTGACCCATTCAAATGGGGGCCAACAGCCTAACCACAGACCCTGTTTGGCCTAAAAGCCATCTTATGTTAAGCAGAGTGGCTAATATTTTGCCCCTTCAATTTGCTGAATTGCTGGCTATCACTGCAAAGAAGGACAATTGCTTCTCAGACAGTGCTAAGGATTTTGGGGTTCTCAGGAATCATTCATGAATTTGAATGTGCTGTGACTTTGACCAGATAATCTCCTTAACATCACTTAACAATGCTTTCCATGTGCCATTTGTGTCTTTGTACCCCAGTCTTCAAAGTATGTGTGTTCTTTATGCACATAGCATCTTGCAATGACAAATATCCAGTGACCATACCAGCCTGGTAATTTGAGACAGGCTAAGAAATACAGCAGTGTGGAAAGAAGATCAGTAGGCATTAAATAAAGACATTGCACTTAGGAACATGTAGARCAAAGAATATCCAGAGATTTACTGAAAGGTGAAGACTCAGTTTGAGCTGAATAATGGGGCTGAGATGGGGATTTGTGAGATGCTGTTAGCAGTCAGAGCTGGCCATTTTTTTTAAAATATGCCTGAAGGAAAATGGGATAAAGGACATGGTGGAGTGGGGGACGGAAGAAATTTAAGGAAAAAGATCCTGATCAGAGGAAAGAAAATATGGTATAAGTAATGCAAATCTAATTKCATTCAAGAGAGGATGACTAGTTTTGATAGGGTGGAGAAAGGCTATAGACATGGCCAAAGGTCTTGTTCTTTGCTGCACTCCAAAGGTGGAAGATRTAGCACTTGGGCATGAGGAAGAGCTCACTGACTACAGCACTACTGGCAAAATGGARCACCTTAATTGCAGAGAGGAGATTTTAACCTGTTCTTGTTTATGTATTAATTGGGAAATGTGACCTTATAATGTCTGCGAAAAGCTCATTTCAGAAGATTAAGACTCCACCAAATTTAAGGCACAATTTTCTCCAATTCCAGTGTCTTTGAGTTGCAAACTGTAAATCCCACAGCCAAGGCTATCATCACTGAAAACCTGCCCCCTGCACCCCAGCTAAAAGGCTTCAGCCACAGGCTTGTTTAGTGACAGGTTTTAATCCATACCCTAAATATTAGTTCAGGAAATAAACCTGTGTTACTGACTTCTACAGGTGCTAATAAATCACCATGGACACAATCACRTCTACAAAATAGAAGTGGCAAAAACAAAAAAAAAGTTCAAAATAAAAATGGAGTGATTATCTAGGTAGAATATCGCGTCTTCCACCTGATGTGGCCATCTACCTTTCCTTTTAAATTCTTGGGTTTTCAGCTCACTTTTCTATRCTTGTTTTGCTTTTAAAGTATGAGCATCTTAAAGATGAAGTTCAGAGGTTAACTTTGCTCACCTCAGAAATGCACTTTACATGCATTTGCCAAARTTGGGGCTCTTTGTCAGAAAACTGGAGAGTATGAAGGATTTCTGCCTTAGTGCTTAGTGTTTGAATAATATTTTGACTGTTACTGAATAGGCACCATTGTACTATTAGTCCTTTTCTCCACAGATTAGAAATGGATTGCAAAAGGAGGCTGTTTGTTTTCCTTGATTACTGAGATCAGATGTTGGGAAAAAAAGCAGTCATGATGATTCTAGAGAAGATATTTTAAAATATGACTAAATTTTGTGGCTTTCACTGGAAATTGTTATTCTGATGAAAAGTACCTGCGAAGAGGATGAGGTTRCCCACCGTATTATGATTTGTTACATTCACCATGGATTCTGCCCCTCAGTTTAAATAAATAAATAAATTGAAAGTGAAGTGGATCTTCAAAATGAGAAGATTAAAACAAAACCTCATGATTTATTTAACCTAAAAAGAGTAAGTGTTGATTTATTTGCCTTTTTGGGTTTTGGCACTTTCAGGGAATACTCAAGTTATGCTTCTAAATTTTCCCTTGAAACTAGAGAGACTTTAATTTTTTTTTTGTTTTATTTTTATTTCTTTTAAAAAGAAAGCTGAGAGGCCTCTGTAATCTCATGACCCTGGGAGGAAGAGCTCTAAGGAAAGCACAAAAGATCCTGAAAGTGACAACAAAAATCATAACTCTGTTCATGTCCTACAGTATGACAGAAATATGAAATTCATATTTCTGCCTAGTGGCTTTTGGTCAAACAGTCAAATTGATAACCCATCAGTTCTAAAAATGCCACTCTGAGAAACACTCTCTTACCTCTTCTCTTTTCTACTTAGCTATTCTACTGCCTAATGTAAGCTGGAGCCTCCCCCCCCACCCCACCCAAACATGGTTTGTCTAGAAATACTTTTCCCTCAGAGTATAACAGCTTTTGTAAGTTAGAATAACAAAATAAGTAATACCAGCATATCTGAAATTTGACTGATGAATTATTACATTAATGCAGTAAAATGAACTTTGTCACAGTGTTCAGACAGTTCTACTTCGTAACGGCTGAAATGCTCAGCAGCATGGCATAGATGCATGGGAAGAAAAGCAAACTTTGACAAAGATAAAGTGATACCAAAAGAACAAAAAAAAACCCCAAAAAAAAACCAGAAAAGGAGGACAAGGTGCCAAAAGATTGATGAAATGTCAGGTAGTTAAGGACTGTAGTGAACATTGTCCAATAAAAAAAACCCTTAACCAATCCCCCCTTCATATTATTTAGAGATTGTTATATTATTAGCTGAATACTTAAATGTGTTGCTTTTTCTTCTCACATAACTGGGAAACACTTTTGGAAAATGCATTCTTGTGCTACTTTATTCATAAAAGTATTCCTGTCATTCAAGCTCCACACCTTAAAATAATTTCTAACTTTTGCTATCTKCATTTTAAAGCAATCTTAATACGCAAATTCAGGAATTTGGAAATATAAAACTTTTCTGATAGACAAAACATTTCCTTATGTTTTTTAGACTGGTATTGTCCCTGTTAAATACTGTGTTGATTTCTGTACCRGAGGATTTCAACGCTTTTGCAGCATGGTATACTAAATTAAGCTTTTGCACTGAAAGTCTGATATTATGTCAAAAGTACAAGTTAAATTTCATGAATGATGTCACCATGCAATTAAAGGCAGAGGTTAACACTCCTCTGTGCAGGTACTTTCCCTTCAAGCTATCTGGAATAACAGAGTTGCTATAATACAGCTGTGGCTGCTGAGGAATGCTAMAGCACAGTCAATGACTCTTTGCATTTTTAGAAGGAATGTGTRTGGCAGAGAGGTTTAATTGCTCCTGCTCCATGTCTCAGTGTGGGGGAGCCTTTGCTTGGATGGCTTGGAGTGACTGCCTTTGMAAGTAGGTCTGACATCTGCTTTTTTTACCCTCTCCTTCCCTTCTGAAATCGGACAGTCGCATTTAACTGGCAGCATGTTGTGTTTTCTCAGTGTCACCCATTCCTTCTCACTGAAWGATTATTGTCTTACACCAGGCACAGCTTTGTCATGCTCTTGTCATTGTAGATGAGATATTTAGGGTATATTTAGGGTAACAGTGACTTCAAGCTATTCTCTCCTCTTTGACCTTCGTTTTGTCACCTGAGTTCTACAAAGCAATAATTTCATTGTCCCCTTCCTGAGTTCCTCTCTTTCACCTCTCTTTACCTCCCCACWCTCCAACACAGAGTATCTGCTAATTATCACCACGTTTTTTAGCTGGATGCTGCCAGATGATTTTTAATGCCTATGCTACTCATACATTCTCACTGTGTTTATAGGAACAGGAGCACCCAGAATAGATTTATTGTATGAGGTCTTTGATTCATCCTTGGTCCATAATTCAGCAAGGGGCCGCCAGCCAGGGAGCTGGTTAACTGAGTGCCACTAGAAATACAAGAGGGGACTCACTCAGTAGAAAGAGAGTGTATTTTATCAGAGGTGCGAAGAAGAAAATTCAAGATAGTCACCAGTTACTGGGATTCGATACAGAAAGCCAAGGACTAAGCTTGAGAAACTGGTCTGAGCTCTAAATCTTGGATCTTTCCCAGTTYTTGAGTGAATCTGAAGTGATAATTTTTGCTTTCACAGAATTGTTGAAGTTGGAAGTTCTGGAGGTCATCTTGTTCAAATGTCCTAAAAATGTCCTTGTTTGGTTYACTATAAAGCATAATTATTACAAAAAGTAATCTCAGCTAAGTGGAAAAGGATCCCAGTATCAGTGAAGTGAGGTTCAGCCCACTCCAGTAGCGAGCTGGAAATGATGCAGCAGATTTTACCAGCATTATCTCTCATAGTAATCAGCCATACAGCTCTCCAAATTTCTACYGAAGACATACCCACAGAGCGGCCTTGAACAGCACTTTTTCTGTGGCAGAGGAGCCCAGTGCYTCCCTCTCCACATTTCCAGAATGAACACTTGTGAGAGAGAAGTGCAAACTGCAAACATGTAAACAGCTGTTGGGGAAAGGGGAAGAAGCTTCAAGTAACAGAATTGGCTGCCAATTTCACTGCGACCATGTGTGCTGTGTATTGCTTGTCATATCAAGCGAGTCATTAAGAGGTTCCCCCCCTAATGGCACTTTGAAGTGCTGTGACAGCTTGAGAGCATCTATAAATTGCCACAAACAGCCCTCATACTGCGTTAGCTAATTGCTTGCTCTTTGACTTATTAGGAGTCACTGAGTTAAATAATTTGTCACATGTGTGGCTCATAATAAATAATGTGACTAGCCAGTTTGTGAGCTGTTTCGGTGATATATAGTGCYCCTTTTGAATGTTGTCACAAGCAGCCAACAAATATGACCCCACAATTGTCAGATCTTTTTGAAAATAATAAGGYCTGACAGGGCAGCAGGTTACAAAAAGAAAAGGAAACATGTAACTCACCCCTTGCAGCATAATGAAAATGGTATTAATTTCTTCTTCATAAAACATGAATATAACTTTATTTTTGCATAGCTAATTTACAAGAGAGTAAAATTTATAGTAGAATATMTTTTTTCTAATTAATATATTCCTATATATTCCAATTTATGTAGGAATAGTTGTGAAAGAAAAAGGAGGCAACTGTTTCTTAATTCTGAAACTAATTCCTAATTACTGAAAATATCCTGTGTCCTCTAATGAAATCTGAAGTGAGTATCCTCACAGCAAACTCTATCTAGCTTCTAAAATATTGTTRTGTGGTTTTTTAACAAATCTACTTGCTTTGTCTACAGCTTATCCAGATAAATAGGGCATATTTTTTCTGATCCTCAGTCTCATTTCTGATCGTGTGTTTCAGATAGTGCATTCCCATACACGTGCCTGTTGGTAGCTGGGCTTCCTAATTTGCAAGGTCAAGTGTGCTGCTGTTATAAGGGTTGTGCAGGTGTAATGTTAGAGATGCCTTATGAGAGAATGTGGTAGAACAGTGACATATATATATATATATATATATATATATATATACACATATAAATACATATATAAATATAGTAATACATTCTTGGCATCTTCAGTTAAATAGGAATCCTGTCTGACTTCTGAGTGGGAGGAGAGTCCCCAGTATTTTGCCAAAAAAGCAAATGTGGTTTTCTCTCACACCTAAAGGGCGATTTCTTTCCAAGAAGACAGGACTTGTCTTGCACATTTGAATTCTGATGTAGACTGGATCACTGTGCTATAAAATCTTCTTTTCCCACAATTGTGCAAAACGAAGAGTGATGAGTGGTGTTTAATAAACCTTCCCAGTCCCTTACAAGCCTGTTCCTGCAGTGACCCTTGCTATTGCATTTCTTCTATTTGAACTTCGAGGTGCTTGTGCTGTTAAACTGGTTCCCAGCTTGGCAGTCACTTTAGGTTTAGGTCATGTTAATTCAGCAGTGCCCACTGCAGTTGCTTCATGAGAGAAGACACTCCTTCASCTGAATCTGCTGAACAACCTGGTGGTTTCCATGGCTATTTCTAGATGTGTGGTGCTTTTCCCCAAAGCTAACCAGCAAAAGCCTTCCAAGCTAGGAGCTTGCCTACAGTTCTTTATCTTCTTGCATTTCCCGTCACRTAGGTGTTTTCTGGATGGTTGGGTGAGAAATTAATCTGATGTGTTCTTTCATCAAAAGGGAARGGTGTTGGTGGGTTGTGCCTATCAGTCTTGACAAGAGTAAGAATTATGGTCAGTATGCAAAAAGGGCCAATGCTCATCAGGCTCTGGCTTGATTAATGAGCTGATGTTTGTGCTGGTCACTGCATATCACAAAGAAAGAGGCTCTATCCTCTAGTCAATCAAATGCCACAGGCACTTGCACCTCGGTCTTTGGAATTCCTGGGAAAGCATCTGAGCTTGCTGAACTGCTGGCTGTTGCACTGTGCCTTTTATCTATTTCCTGTGGAAAATTAGGAAAGGTGTTTTGTTTGGTTTTATGCGCCAGGGCTCAGAGAATTAATCTGAAAATCTTTTGTGGGATCCTCTCTCCTTTTATCTAGTTTTCAACAGCTTTGGGAGCTTAGTGCTATTTTGAGATAAGGCTCAGGCAGCTCTGATGACACCTAATGGGTACTTTCCAGTGACTGCCTTGCTTGTGTTTTACCCTGGGCYTGGCAGTGTTTGAATGAGAGACTTACGACAATTTCTCCTTGGAGAAACTGAGGCTGTGTTTCAGATTTTGAACCAGGTAGAACAGTGAACATAGCTTTCTGCTCATTGTCAGTGAACTCATAGAAGAGTRAAATGCTGGGACGCATGAAGTCAGTGAGATTAAAAATCCTTCCCATGTGATCCGGGTTTATTTAAGGCTTTGCTTTTAATTTTTTTACTATTATTTTGGCAAAAAGCCCACTTTCAGGCATTCYAAACTTGCTTATGTTTATGAAAGAATTTTCCATAATTTCATTAGCTCTGCAAGTAAATAAATACAACCACGGTGAATATTCTAGCTGATTCACCTCTGCAAAGCAATACGTACAAATCCTGTAATWGTGCATAAAATTTTATGAGATCAGTGGTAAGATCTGGTTCTAAATGAGAGACATTTTTAACCAAACCCTATTATTTTCAGCTTTTTGAATATTTCTCATTAGTTCAGARAGTGTGTGGGATTTTTGTTTTTCTAAAACCTCAGCACCAGACTCAAATGWTTTCACAAAAATGCCAATTGCCACTTGGAAGACAAGAGGGGCAGATTCTGGCACTTGGGGTTATAGAGKAAAACCTGAAATCACAAGAATAAGAAGAAAATTTATATTTATAATGTATATTCATTTTTTCAAATCAGCAGGATAGTGCTTAAAGAACCAATTTTTGAATGCTTGCTCTTACAAATATTAAACTTCCCTTTAGAATTTTATTGGAATATTATCTTAACAGTTTATTTGCTCACTTCAGAACTTACAGAAATTTTCAGCTTATTAGAAAATCACTGAAATTTATCAGTTACTATAATTCTGCTCCTTTCAAGTGGCCCCTATTTTGCCCCCCTTCTCAATTTAATCTATTTTCATGCTTACATATTATCACTGGGATGACAGGCAGGAAAAATGCCAGAAAGTCTAAAGGAGTGAAATGAGAAAGYCACAAACAGCTCTCAGCTGCTATAGACTTGACTTGTTCACATATTTGGAGACTTTGGGTTCGCTGTTTTTCTCCCCCCTTAAGCCTGCACTTTTACCTCACTACAGTTTGGATGGCTGCAGTAATTAAATGCCTGTTCAAATTACCTCTCTAGTGTGAAGAGTGATTTCTCTGTTTAAACCTCAGGATTCTGCTTAATCCAGTGTAGCTGACTGCAGATGAGGCAAGATAGGAGGCATTTGCCTAGGGTGGAGGAGATAAATGTGCCTAATAATGCAGAGCTATCTGTTTAATGATTTCTGTCACATTTGTTAACAGGACTAGGTTGGTCCCTTCTTGTYCTCTGTGCCCTGGCGAACAGTAGTACCAAGTGAATTCATGGGGAATTTAGCATGGGACTGGTTTCAGTGTCCTTTTGTGCTGTGCTTTGTGTGTTCCACTTATAATTAAATCTCAGTAGTTTGATAGGTAGATACATTTTTATGCTATTCAATTAATCACTAATAAATAATATGCTCCAGTTCTGAGCTATGTGTTCTACAACTGAATTTTTGTATTTACACARGACTTATAAAGTTGACAGTGACAGGTTGCTAGTCACACATCCTACCTTAAGACACATACTGGTGTAGTTTTCACCTGTATGCACTTAACAAAAAATTTAAAAATTTGATCTGCTAGTAAAAATAAAACCTCTCTGAGGCCAAAGAATTAAAATTAGAGATACTTTTCCATAGGAAAGCTCAGCTTTGGCATCCAAATGTATCCAAAAGTGAAGAATTTTGCCAACTTTGTTATGTGCTTTCTCTGTTTACATCTGCCTCTACTGTAGACACCTCACACTATGATGCGCTCTAGTGACAAACTCACTGGAACTCATTCTTTATTGAGGCTTTATATTTTCACAGTCCTATTACYGCCAGAGACAAAACAAACAAACAAACAAAACCAAACAAAAACCCCAAACAAAACAAATCCTCCCACTAATTCCATGCAAATAATTGCATCGAACATGATTTAGAGAGCTAAGAAGTTTAAGTTTTGCTAAAATAAGCAAAATGTCTTTGCCATTCTGTTTCAATGTGGAAACATAGTACAGTATTACAGTTCAGTTCTCTGTGAAGATGTCTAGTGCTGCTTGACCAGAATAAATAGCTGTATTATTCCAGATATGCTTTAATCAAGACTTTGGATTAACTTGGAAGTTGTTCTTCTTTGAGCAGAGTCCTGGACTAGATGACCTCAAGAGGTCCCTTCAAACCAAGTCTGTGATTCTGTGGACTAAAACCTTAATTTGAGACTTGAATCTTTGTGTCCAGTTACTGTTGTTTTGTGCTGTTCTAAGGACGTTGTGAGAGCCAAGAATGGGTCCGGACTTCCGTGATATCTAATTCTTTTCTGTTTGCCTTCCCTTCTGCATTGTGCAAATGGTGGGAGGAAGCTCATCATTTTGGAACTCTGGAACGTGAAATAATGCTGCTGTTTGGATTTTAATTTGTGGTTTTGCAGCTTGTATTTATTTTTATTCTCATATTTACCTTTATGGTTCTGAGAAGGAACACTATATTTGAATGCGCAGACACTGCTACAAATGCATGTGTACTTTACATGCCTGCAAAGTGTATAGTGCTACAATTTGGGGTGTATATTCTTGAAGTTGAGAACAGTTCTTCTTTGTTGTTTTTGTTTTTTGTTTTGTTGTTTTTTTTTTCTGAGAAAGGGGGCAAGATGACTGGTCAGAAATCTGTGCCACTGCACATAGGAGTCATTTTGGGAATTTACATTAATGCTTTAGTAAACTTGTTCTTTTTGAACACTTGCACTYTTTCATATTGTCTTCTCTCTGAGTTGTTAAACATGCCATCTATAAAATGCTGGACAAAGCAAGATGTATGCAGCTTCTGTGAAAAGAACTGTGCCAGTGTGTTCASAATCAGCAGGTATATCCAAAAATAATTTAAAAAAACACACATGGAAGACCTTTGTTACATGTGAGTTGTCCAGACCCTTTTCTGTTCTGCTAGCCCAGTGGGCTAAAGGCCCTTTGCTGGAGATTGTTCTTCATCCCATCTTGACTTGCTTCCCATTCAGGTGTACAGAGCTTTCTGCCTCTACTAAAAGGGAGTAAGGTCAAGTCATCAGTGGGTAAAAGCTTCAAAACGTCAGTACTAGCTGAATCCTCCTCCTTAAAAAAAACTGGAAGTGTTACCAGTGCAAAACAGGATCCAATACAGAGCATGAGTTAARCAGACTGATAATTTCACCAGAGTRTATTCTGTAAGTCTAAGACCTCTTRATTGAGCCTTGYGATCATCGTAAGCTGCTGTTCTGATCTGGAGCTACAAATAATAAAACCACCTAAAACATATTTTAGTTACGTGTTCTTTAGCAGCSGTTTAGTTTCAGCCTGGCAAGCATACTAGTTTGCCAGCTTTGTTGGTTTAATTGACCACCAAAACATTCCAAATTATACAATTAAAAACTTCTACTATTCAAATTCTTCGGTTTATGAACCCATAAACTTTATAAGAAGCAGAGTTAACTAAATTGTATTTGATTACCTCAAGTAATTGAAATTATAGAATTAGCATAATTGGTATGAATTCAGCAGGCAGTCATAATTCAGCTATTCCCATGGTCSTTTATGATTGTCACGATGTTGCTTCCAACCTCCACAGTATCCTACACAGTGAGTTTGGAACCAGGAAAAAAAAATCTTTTTTGAAAAAACTGTATCAAAGGTATGTGTAGTGTCCTTTAAAATGTAACAGGATGCTAGCTGAGTATCTTAATTCCCCAATGCATTAAAAAAAAAAAGTTAGGTGAGATTTATTATGACATCTGCTTATTAAACTGSACAATTTTAAAAGAAAAGAGACTGTTTCAATCATTGTGAAAATACTTCTTTGACGATGCATCCACTGAGGTCTCATTTTATGTATATATTTTTGCGTATGGAAAACTTGTTGCAGAGTTCTTAATTTATATGTCTGTACATATATGTAATTTCTGTCTGTGTACATATGAAGAATATTTTTGTCTGTAGTTATGTATATAAAACTATATACATGTTATCTATCTATATGCATATTATCTATCTATATATATATAAATTAAATATTTTGGAGCACTTCAGCCTAATACATTTTGTTACTGTTTCAGCAAGTCTAAATCATGCAAACATCATCATATATGCCTTCAGTTGAGTTTGCTGCAGAACAGCAATGAACCATAGCTGTCTCTGCAAATAGCCATAATTATGAGCCATACAAATAAATAGTGACCTGTCTCTAAACTGTCTTTGGTAATTCTTCTGATTGACTTACTGTCATTGTCTTTCACTAATGTATGTATTGTAATTTATAGCACAGCCTAAATGYGACACAGCTTAGGCTTTTTTAAATTGTATGTTTTGGTACCCTGAAGTAGCCCAATACAGTTAAATCTTTGTTCCTTACAGAATGCGAGCATGTGTACAGTATATATTTATCTGGTCTGGAATAAGCATTAATCTTTAATTACTGAATAAACATATTAAACAGGTGTGGAATAACTGAACTTTCAACTGTGCAATGTTTATCCACCACTAGCGCAGTGGATTCCTTGGCTCTGCAGTTTGAAGGTTTCACCTTGACGTGCCCAGGGTTGAGTGAAGGAGGGAAGGTTGGGAGGGTGGGCACACAAATGCCCCAAATCCCACATAAATCAGAAATTTCCAGTTATAAATTATGCACCATCATAACATCCCGCCAGCGCCGCTGGTGAGCCAGGGCTGGAGCATGGGGTAGTTTATAGCGGAAAAATGGCTTTTCAATGGGTAGCACACCCTCGGACTCCTTCTCCTCCTAGGCTGTGTGTGCTGGGCTTGTGGTGTGAGCAGATATAAAGCAGCATTTTTCTAGCTGCCTGGTGAAACAATGAGGGCTCTGTTAGCAGGAGCCCAAACTTCTGTAGTCCCTGCCTCACAAGGTTGGAATGACTGCTTAAACCCAGGTTCAAAGCCCTTGGCCTCCAAGTGCTTTAATTTAGCACTATTTTTGCTGTGCTAGCCTCTGTTTTTTCTGCTTAAACCATCTAAGGTCTCCTTGTTTTGCAGAGAACTAAGCAGCTCCTTTTTATAATTAGATTAAAGATAATCAAATGAAGACTTGGATATTTTTTAATGTCATTTAATCTTTTTCTTTTTTTTTAAACTTCTGCAAAATAACTTTTTATCACTGTTGCCTACCTTCTTGTAAATTTACACCTCCTCTCTTTTTTTTTTTTTTTTTTTTTTCCCTCCACTGTGTTTCAAGCTTCTGGTTTTCTAGTTTAAAAAAAAATATCATTTGACAGGTATTTTTCAGCATTTTTATTTGATGCCATAAAATAAACCTTTACCAGGTGTTTTTAGATACGATTCACAACACTTCCATTCATTCATTCATTCACTGTCAGTTTTCCCAAAGTTGACTGGTGTGAAAATAAAATTGAATTCAAAAAAGAAGCACGCAAAAAGTGCAAAAAGGGTACGAATGAAGTGGGAAAAACCACATATGCAGAATAACGGGGTAAGAAGCAGCACCTAAAACAGGGCTGTGCATTAATAAAAGTAACAAATAAGTGATGGCGAGAATTGCTTCAAGTTTTAAAATATGAAGAAACAGTCCTAAATAYAGGCATGATTAAAATAATAATAACTCAAAAGTTTGCTAAAACCACAGCTTAGTATGAAAGCTGCAAAACAGCTGATGTCAAGTTTCTGAAAGAAAAATWGTTTCAAACTTAACTTTTGCATTCTTCCGTAATGCACAATCAGTACAAAAATAGTGGAAACAGGAGCAAAACAATCTGATCTTGTACCAAAGATCAAATCACATTTATGTTAAAAMCCAGAGGTATTTTACATGAATAACCATATTTAAAACAAGGGGGAGRGAGGGTGAGAGATCATCTGAATTTKCAGTATATAAAATATCTCAGTGCTCTTTGTCCAGTCAGAAAGTTATGTGCTAGAAAAAGCAAAAGGAGATTCACTACCTGGGTGTTGAGAGGAATCTCTTTTACAGACATCACAGCAGAGGCCAAGGTGGAGATCAAATTTCCAATTTGTTGGATTAGTGAGTACGCAAGGAATACTGGCTGATARGTCTTTTTCTCATTTTGAATGGTGCTAAAAGTCCCAAGGTTTGCCCTTCTCCTTTTTTCTTAGTAAGATCAGCACCAGTTTTTGGTTCTGTTTCTTGACTTGCATTATTTCGAGTAAATCTTGTATGATTAGGATTGTGTAACACACTGTGATTTTTAGTTGTTNTTTTTTTTTTTTTTTTTCATTTTTCTGGTCCTGTGTATCGTAAGAAGATTGAAATTATAGAATATCTCAAATCTTAAGGGACTCATAAGGAAGCTTGTGTCCAACTCCCGGGAGTTTTTAGAAGCACAGGCCTTCAGATCTGGGATGTCCTAGATGACATAAAAATAGGATACTGAAGAATTATTCTGTGCTCAAGAACAGGCGCTGTAATTTCAGTAGGACTGTGGGTGAATGTGCTTGATGGAGATTTGCAGGGCCAGATCTTGCCAAATCTCCATGATTTATTCTAAGTGTATCACAGAATATTGAGCTTATTGTTTGCTATGCAACACTGGATATGTTTCCTTTCTTGTTCTGAAGCCATGTTAATTTTTTCACACAAGGCATCTATTACTAACTTTCATGAGTATGAAATGTGCATGAAAATATATGGGTGCACATGTGTCTCTTGACCGTGGTTATGATTTCTTAAGGCTCTCTGTAGCTGTTAAAAATAAATATAGCTGTTAAAAAAGAAATTTATATAATTCCCACCACAAGTAGGTATGCTACAATCCATCTTTAATTTTATTTATAACTTAGAAAAATATTCTGAGGATGTGTTATAGTCATCAATACTTACTTATTCCTAAATTATTTTCAAATATTATTTTCAAATAAACATAYCTTTAAAAAACACAAGTAAGGACAAAACTCATTCGGTATCATKATATGATTTCATTTTGCTTTTTGAGTTCCAGATGAGGCAAATCTTTCTTACATGATTTGATTATTACAAATGAATTTTTTAGTCATTATCAGTGTTTAAAAACTCTGAAAGGTTTGCTGKTTTTTTTCTTTTGAAGACTCATTAAAATGTTAGACTCCTCCAAATATGGCTTAATTCAGATTTTTTTTTTTCTGATTAACATATTGTGATAAAAAAAAAAGTGAAGAGTCATGGCAATATTTGGTCTGTGCTTTTGGACTTAAGTAAAAGTCCTTGAAAACAAAAAAGCCTGTAATGATTATTTGAAATATCTGATTGCAAAAACAGTTGTCACAGGCTGCTTCTTTGAAATTTAGAAAAGGTAAACTCTATTTTGATAAGTAATTTCATGAATAAAGTACCAAATAAAAGACATGAACAGACGTTCAATGTGTTATTCCATCACAATATTCATTTGTGTAACTGGAGGCTGCAGTCACAGTTCCTATTGCCAAGGAGCCTGTTAGATTTTAATAGTGAATATGTGTGCCTAAGATAGTGTGTTTTATACTGATAAATCCACTCTAAAAATGGGAGTGGAAAATGGGCAATTATTAGAGTTAAAAAAAAAAAAGATACGATTTGCCTAAATTACTGAAAGATACATGTTAAAAGTGGTTGGATTCTGGAAACAGAAGTATACACTGGGAAGTGGAATACACTTTTTTAGCCCATGAAACTGCTGTGTATATTTGCAAGTAAAAAATAATGGCAACTCAGACCTATCTTAACATATTCTAAAATTCCAGAAAACTTATACAATTCTGTCTTGAGGGAAAAATAAAGTGAATGTTATCTTGAAAAAAATGGTTAAGTATTCCTGATTTCTGAGATCACAAGGAATCTTCAGCCAGCTGGAGCCTTCAGGTTGTTCAGTGATTCTAAGTAGAAATATAGATGACTAATGAAATAAATAGTTGTCTTCCTCTTAATTTTTCATTTATAGGGCCAACAGTTCTTACATTTCCTGAGGCACTCTGCATATATTATTGAGGTAGTATGTTAAAATGATCTCGCCTCATTTATCCTCCCCCACAAAATAGTTGAGATGTAACTTTCCAAAGAAAACATCTGAAACATTTAATTTTACCTGTCACTTTTTTTTCATTTTCCCTGTTAAGAGTAAAACATTGGGCTGTACATTTTTAACAGCGGGTTTTCATGTGAAGGTTAGAATAAACAAAAGTATGATTTAACATTCAGAGASCAGAAAATGACTAATGGGCAACTCTAATTCATTTTCCAGGTCGTAGGTAGGCATAGTTGAAAGCTATAAAGGTAACAAAGGTTATCAAGACCTAAAGATAAGAATTAGAAGTTGTTAAGTTTAGTGTCTAAAATTGGAGTTTCCTCATTTTTCTTTCTACTATGTGAAGCTGTAATTCCTTGAATTGACACTGTTTGCATTGCCAAGTTAATACTATATTGTGATTTATCTCATTCAAGGAATAGATATTTATTTTATTTAACTGGGTTCATATAGGAGTATTTTATTTTGTTATCCATCTAGATACTGTGTGTGCATGCTTACATTGCTTTGCAGAACCCTAAATATCTTCTCCATCACCTTGATGAATTTTATTTCTTGCAGGTTTAGATGCTAGCCTCTAGCAAAGTCTTTTCTGCTCAAGAGCATTCAAAATGCAGATGGTGATCTATGACTTAATACTGTCTACAACAGTCATGTTTCTGCTATAGGCAAATGCTACTCGATCAAAACCTGTCCAACTTAACTTTTTTGTTAGAAACATTCCCATTAGACATGAACCCTCAACAGATTAACTTTTCCAGTGTTACACAAGCAGAAGCAGTGATTGAACTCTGCTACTCACACAGTGAGTTACTTTTACTAAGTCCCAGGAGAAACTGGCATAGGTATTTTAAATGAAAAGCTATTATAACTGGAGAAAAATGCTCTTGGATCAAGTTTTTGGAACAGTTAATTCCTAAATAAAAGCAACTGCACATAACATAGTTACTCTGTGYAACTATTAAAAAATACTTAAGATAGAACATTTTTGCAAACATTGAAAAATACTTAAGATAAAACATTTTGGTTGTTATTTGGYTGTAACTAAGTTCAAGCTGAATGAATTAGATTCAGTGTTAGTCTGATTTCACAGATAACGTTGACTAAGMTTTAAGGAGTGTGATGCATGTCTAAGGTCTGTATTGAAATTGTTTGGTACATCTCTTCCCATTACTTTTTGCTTCTATTTGTTATATACAASAGAAGCCACTGAACTAAGAATATTTTTTTTTCTCTAACACATTAACGTCAGAGCAATAATGTTGTTTTCATTTGACCTTGTTTAATGCAAGGATAAACTTTCTGACATCCTATGGAACACTTGCACTGGTTTGACTAACAGAGAATGAGTATTCCGTAGGATTGCCACCATTTCCTCTTGTCATTACTATTTTCCTTCTCATGAGTGAAGTCCTGATCCAGCTCCTACTGAAATCAGTTGGAAATTGTCTGCTGTATMCAGAAATTTTTCTGCTGCATCTTAYCTAGGGTCRAATAKGTTTAATGTTTGCAAATGTAACGACATTTTTTTATCCTCTATAGAGAAATTCTTCCTGTAGGAAGAAGTAGGCAGAGGAAGATATTTTTGAAAAATAATTTGTGCTTCATTGAGCTAATGCACCTGCAAGCATATGGCAAAAGGAGCCTTTTGTCCCATCCCTGAGCATAGTGAACAAAACTTCTGGAAAACAGATCTCTTATACTGGAATCCTGGTGCATTCCTGCCCTCCATGCCCACTTGTCTATTTTGGATGTTGGATTTCATGGTTACTTTTATTGTGGAGAAGGCAGGATCCATCCCCCCAGAACCGCACAGGTTCTTGCCAAGATTTCTCTTTGTTGTTCTGCCTCACCACTGGCAGCCTAACACCAGGGAGACAGGCAAGAGCACAGCATCTAACCAAAAACAGCCTGGGCTATTCATTACTGCCTATTACATTCAGTACTAACACAGTGAGACAATTTATTTGTTACACATTGGAAACATGGAAAAAAATCCCCATTACTTACTAAAGAACCTCATAATTTTCTTCTGCACACTGCTTTTCACACTCTGCCTGAATAAGCTGGGGGATAGCCAGTGAAATCCCCAAATTACAACAAGTTGCARCATGCATGAGCTATTTACAACATGTAAGAAATTTCCATAAATGATTTTTTTTTTAATTAGCTACTGTTAAGCACAGAGTTCTCATACATTCATATGCCTGCACAATAACCCTCAACAGGGATTTCATTGGTTCGGGAGTATTGCCCATCTTGCTTAAATTTTGTCCGCTGTCTTCTAGACCTAATTTGATTTCTAATCATTGTAAAGCTCAAACAGTTGCAGGAGACAGGATGTTTTTCATTTGAGTAAGAATTTGCATCATAAAATTAAACTAGTTATTTTTGGCTTTGCAGACTTTATAGACTGGGTTAATTGTTTGGCCTTCTTTCATAGTTGTTTATACTCTGTATCGATCTCCTTCCTCCAGACCAATCTCCTTCCTCTACACATCACAGACGTACATTCAATTTATGTAAAATGCAGTAATGGCATAATGTTAGAAGTAGAGCCAGTAATAATGTCCTTAAAGGACATCACTGTGTCCTCAGCTTCATGGTTTGCTCCTTAAGCTCCTGCACCAGTGACCTCAATGCCTGCTTGTGGATTCAGATTTTCTGTGATAGATATACCTCTTTTATAGGATGGCTGAATACGTGCCCGTTCTCATCTTCCGTTCTTGGTTTCTAGTTTGAGACAAGCAGGATTTGCATAATTTTTTAGTGTTGTGTATAAGTTTTGCTTTTAGTTCATGGAAATGATGACTAGAGTTTGGGATAGCTCTATCTTTCCTTCTAAGAGGAGGTTTAAATCTAATTGAATGGACTGGCATATGTGTTTTCAGCCCTCAAAATGTGCAGTTATCCCATTAAAACTCCACCAGAGTTGAGGCTAGTCAGAGAGCAACAATTTCATTTTAAGGGAGGGGAGAGGAGCTTTGGGACTTTTGTTCATTTTGATGCTGAACTCTTTCTCACACCCACTAGAAATTCCATCCTGAATGTTTTCACTGAAACAGATACATTTCCATGAAATATTGCTTTTTAAAAGAAAAGGCATTCTAAAGCAAATAAATTTTTTCTATCTGTAGACTTTTATTAAGCAACGACTCTGGGTGTAAAATGGTTTCTGGACCATAGGAATACATTTTTGTATGACTACAGCATTGAAAAGTGCAAGAGGAGGAGCGATGGAGTCTATTGATGCTGATCCAGTTTTGACCCAGAACAAAGGAAGTTGGTCAGTATTCCCAAAAGCCTCACTTCTGTGATAGCCGAGGTCTGTGGTATGTTTGTTGCTATTTAGGCTTTGTAAACCCTAAAAATAAATAAATAAATAAATACTAAATACTTAACAAAGCCTATCATGGAATAGTTACATAGTAAAGAACCAACACCCTGAACTTTGAGATTACGAGCAGCCCTGAGCTAAACTGTTAATTCACTGTTAACGCTGATKCAAATGTTGCCTTCTCTATTTACCTGTAAACTGCTTATTAAGTCAGTGCACATCTGAGAAGTGCCTTCTTTGTGCTCATGGCCCTTGGCTAATCTGATTGAAAGCCTGATCCCACCTCAAGGCCAGGCACTGAGAGCTGTTCCTACTGCTTGTTTTCACATAGGCAAACTTGGAATAGTTGCCTTTATTTTATCATTCCTTCCTCTGATGTCATTCCACAGCAGCGTTTACTGAGTGACAGGATGCCTTCTTGTGGCTTAATGTTACCCTCTCCTTCACTTCTCTGCCAACAGCATGCTGAGGATTTGGTCACCAACGGGACAGGGCAGATGATTGATCTTGTACATGAAACACACAGAATTACTTTTAAACAAATACACGTATATTATGGGAAGATTTTTAAAGGCTTCCAATCAAATGAAGTTAAAGCACTAATAGAATTTTTAAACTTGTTGAATTAAAAAAAAATCTGGTTTTAATCAGGGCTCTTCTTGAATAAGACAGCTATCTCTTTACAATGAAAAATGGGACTATTATAATGTAGCAAAATGAGTTTTCTTCTGTGCTTTAACTGAACTGTGGCAGTTGACCAGTGATTTAAAAAGCTTATCTTTTTAACCTAGCTAGAGGCTGGTTGACTATATTTATTTAGGTGTCTTGGGAGCTTTGGAAATGCATTAATTTTGTGCAAAAAAAACCCCAACAATAATTATATTTTGTTTTAGTGGTCACAACTAATACAAATTTTCAAACCATACTGAGAAGAGCATTTTCCCCTTGCTGCACTGTTGATAGCAGTTATCTAATTTGCATTCAGTCTTGCCGTTTTACTAAGCCTATTTTTCTTAAAGGCATTTCAGCYTGACACAGTCTTTCCTTATTGGCTCTGACCACATGGATTTATTTTTTTTATTATCCAGCTTGAAATCCATTTCTAAGTAATTATTTAATTGATGGCCATTTATCCTAGCTGAGCCTTCAAGAGAAACCAGTTTCTGCCAGCAAAGCCTAAAATAGCCTTCAAGGGTCTGTGATGCTAAGTTTGGCGATGCGGTATCGATACCCACTTGGCGATTTCCTAGGTGAGGTCTGTGTCTAGATGTCAGAATGGATCAAGTGAAACTATGTCGGTCAATTAATCACTGCCAATGAGCCATGGCGTGCCAAAGCCCCTTCTCATAACGGCCTCCTTGTTAAGTTCACAGGACCCAAATCCACAAGCCAGACCTCCTCCTCTAAGACCTCCAATGCAGGCTACAGAAGCACTTGCAGGAAAATACATTTACTGCAAAAAATTAAGTGTTGCAGGCTTATAGGGTTGATCTATCAAAGGGGGAAAAAAAAACCRAAACACCAGGAAAAATGTTGGGGTTTAGCTTGATAACTAGTTATGTGGAATTGTTTATGCTGGATGGTTCTAGGGAAAGAGTTTTAATGTGAATATAAAATAAATCCGCATTAGGCAGTACATATAGCATATTTCAAAATTAGTTGAAATCTGACCTGTATGTTTCACAGCAATGATTGCTCTAAGGGAAAAAGTGTCATTCATGTTYAGTACTTCTCCTGCCTTATCTGTTCCTTCATGCTGACCTTACCAGATGCAAAAACGTAGGGTAAGAGAGGTAGGGAAAGTCAGAACTGAATAGTAGCCTGACAAACTACTGAAATAAATTAAATTCCTGTGACAAGTAAGTCATTGTTGTGGGGGATGGGGGGGAAGGGTGTGAGGGGGGAAGGGAGAGTGTCTTTTACTTCACTGGCCCATTTAGGAAGTTTGGTCACTGGTATGAAGCCATACAGCTGCACACAATATAAAGTAAGTTTAGCAGCATATTTGGTGAGTTTATAACTTCCCCAGGGCACTTTAACATTAAAAATAGTGATTGTTAACCTGGTCCATCTGAACTTAAATATGAGCTTGCTCCACAAGAAATGAGGGGTAACATCTCAAGTACGTTTCTTTGTGTTTTATTATTGCTTAAGGGCTTACGTTGCTTTATAGCTGCATTTTGTCTGGCTTTGCATTTTGTACTCAACAGGGATATTCGAATTCATGGTCTCTATAAGGATGGAAATCCACATACTGACTTAGAAATATGTTCTTTTATAGTTATGCACAGGTATTAAAAAATTAACAATTTATGACAGTGGCAGTCGTATACGACTTTAAGGTTAGCTGCATGTCCATTACAAGTGTGTTATCTCTCTGGTGACTAAAGATTTGCACGACCAGCAAAAACTCTTTTTTAGCTCAATAGTGTCTCAGACTGGCAGCCAAAATAACACTGACAAATATTTAAAGGCACGTGAGAAATTGTGTTGAAAAGAATTATTATTGTCTAATAGAATGAAATAGATTACAGATTATTAAAATGAGCTTCTGTTTATAAAGATGTAATTCTGTATGTTTATAAGGCTGTCTTTCAAAGCAAAATTCYGGTTTCAAATTAAACCAGAAAGACACAGGTTTTCAAAGCTATGAGTCTGAATAAAAAAAAATTCTACCATATTGCTAAAAAAATTAGGAGATTTTAAAAATAATATTGCTAAAGGTCTTCTTGCTGCTTCATAAGCCTTTAGGGTTCATTGTGTTAGCATTTTTCTGCAAATATAATACCTCAATATTATGAATCTTTGAAAACAGATTCTTGTGTACTTGCTCCTGGAATTAGGTGTTGGATGAAAACTKAAGCCCCAAAATATTGCAACTATTGCTAGACATTGGCAGTGTGGTGGAAGTGCAGGAACCAACCCGACTCTCGTGTCACATGGCATGCTTCTGTGTAGCAGTGGCAGAAAAAGTCCKTCTCCATCAGTGCTCCTGTCCCAAGACAGTTCCCATCCATGCTGAACAGTCACAGCACACTGGACAGGTCACCTCGCTGCCACCAGGCACTCCTTTCATGGGGCAGTCACTGTTCCAGGTTTTGTTTTCATGCTCTGCTGTTTTGCCATGTCAGGGAGAGAATTACTTTGAACCATCTATATCTGGTTTAACTATGAATGAATTCTTTCCCCCTACTTCATAAGATTCCTTTGCCCCTATCTTGGTTGGAAGTGAAATCTGGGCTGGCTTGCACATGGGTTTGAGGATCATTTAAAACCACAAATCTGTTTACCAAGCCCTTCTTCTGATGCTCTAATGTGATAGCCTGCTGTGTAAGCAATGCTAAAAGAATCTTCATTCTTCAGAGCACAGCAGCTGCTTGAGAGGCTCTGCTCTCTTTACTGGTTTGACATGGCTCCTGTACAGGCACTGAAGGTGGAATTCACATCCCTGTGTAAAGCCTCATGAAACCAATGCTGCCCAAGGCACCGGTGCAGGGCCAAGAGCGAACAGATCACCCACTTGGAAGCGCTGGTCAGGGCACACCCCGGCTGTGTCCACCACCCCACAGATACKGCAACACCCTCTGGTGAAAAGTTCCTAGCCAGTTTGTCCCAAACTATTCACAAATTCCCTGGCTGGCTTTCTGCTACTACTGCAGCTGTYTTCACGCTGTCTTCCACCTCTCTACCCCTGTGGGAGACCCATACATGTTTTCTTGGCTTCTCACCTACTTTATAGTGCAGAAGGGGAGGATGGCTTGTTAGACCCTGTGGCCTCACCTTCCTTGGAGACCTAACATGTAATTCTAGCTGCTGAGCACTTAAGTGGCGCAATAGTAGCAGAGTTAACCCATCCACACCCCTGTTTTGGAACTTGGTTGCAGTCCATCCTCAGTTTTTCAAAACCCAGTTAATAGGGTGAACACCTGCTGCATGAAAATCCTAGTCCCCAGATATAAAGGCCTTAGAATAGCATTTTTAGAGGTTATACACACAAGTTATGACATGTAATTTATGTTTGCAATTCAGAACTGGTTTGTATGAAAAGTATGCWGTTTGTCAAAGTAACAATCCTTGGCTTTGTCTTCTGTTAAACCACAGAGCTGAGGATTGTGATATCATTTCCTAAAAGCTGCCTGCTCAAAAAGAATATCTATTCTATGTTCTATCCCATGTGAATAGTAAGAAAAGAAAAAAAATATATTTGTACACCAGCATCTTGACCCTGTACTAATAAAGACAAATATAGTCCTAGAATTCAGATAAAGTAGGAGCAAGTTTTGAATAGACTGTATGGCTTATAGAKTCTTTTCAGAGAAAGTCCTTGTAATGTTGGAAGCATGAAAAATAATAATTCATCTGAAAAAATGAAGTGAAGTTACAGGCAGKTGGTAAGAATTATCACCTACCTAATTCCACTTCAAATCACTTAATGATTTAACTATTTTTAATTGTTCTAATTGTGTGGAATGCGCAAATATTCTGAACTTCATTTTATTTTGGTTTTTATCTTTGCGTCTCTGGTAGCTGAGATGAGCACTGCCAGATCTATGTATTTTTGTARCATCCAGAAATCATGGAAAACCTGTTGGAAGAGACTTCAAGGATTATCTGTTCCAAATTTTCTTGCTAAAAGCAAAATCTAGCCAAGATAGCCCAGCACCCTGTCCAGCCAAATCTTGGAAGTGTCCAACCTTGGAAATGCATCACTTCCCTAGGGAGATTATTCCAGTGGCTGACTGTTCCCATTTYRAAAAATTTCCCTCTTGTGTCCAATCAGAATCTCCCCAGAAGTAACTTGTGCCCATTWCCTTTTGCCTTTACCTTGTAATTCCCTGTAAAAAGGGAGTCTCCATCTTCTTTGAAGTCATCCTTTAMATACAGGGACATGGTGATCACCTCTGATTCTTCTTTGCTCGAGGCTGAACAAATCCRTATCTCTCTCAGCCTTTCCTCACATCTCAGACTGCCCAGGCCTTTGAKCATCTTTGTTGCCTTTCTCTAGACCCTCCCCAGCCTGTCCATGGCTTTTTTTTTTTTGCATTGTGGAGACCAAAACTGWACACAGCATTCCAGGTGTGGCCTGACACACATTAAGTAAGTGGGGTAATGGCTTCTTTATCCAGTCTTTGAATGAGCTCCTAAGAAGCTTTCTGGCCAAAAAGGTGGACAAAATCAGAGGCACCAGTTTCAGTTTACATTTGCTGAGTCTTTGTGCATCTTGTCTTTATTTCTGTAAATCTACTTAGCACATTCATTCTGAAATAATTTAATGTCTCAAATATGGCAACATCATTTTCTGTGGGCTTGGTGAACACAATCTATAAAATTGTGTGCATCCATTCAGAATGTTTCTGGGAAGATCATTTCCCTCAGTTGCTGCTTTCAGCCTGTYACACATATCTTTGTTGACTCCTTTCTTCTGTCGCATCAGACCAGTGTTACTTGTCTCCACTTCAAGGGCTTTCATGTCGTATATTCACCCATCAGTCATCTCTCTGCTGTTGACTGGTTGACTCCTGCCTGAAGCCAACTTCTGACACCCCTGTTCAACACCCACTTATTAAATTTTCAGACAAGCATCTCTCTCTCTTCTCATGCTGCTGGTCAAGCTCAGGAGGCACCTGCTATAAACAGTCTCAAAGCTATTTCATCACTTCTGTGCTTCAAATCTCAGTCTGTGATGCCAACAAGAGTCTTCACATTTGATGTACTTCAAGCATTGACTGTCACGACAGCCAGGCTTGTTTTCTTACATATTTCTTGAAGAAAATTTCATCTGTATGTTTTAATCTCCATGAGACCTCTTGTTTTATGTGCTACTACTGTGTGAGCTGCTATGGCAAAGGTTGTAGCCTGCCCAGGCCAGGTCATGCCACAGTAACGCAACTGAGTAACTCTGTGGTTGCATCAGGGGGTTCAGTCTCAGTCTCAAGAAGTGCTACACTGAATATTCCTACCAGCCAGTCCTCTGCTGGCAGATGTGCCTGTTGCCTCAYTGTCTGTTGCCTCATGCCAGTCCAAAGTTTCCTTGTGAAACTGTCTGGATGTCAATGCTGCCTGCAGGGCTCTCAGAGTTCAAAAGGCTCAGATCTGTATCCCTAACTGGATAGGGCAGATAGGAGAGACACATACCCATGTCCCAAACTGCTCCCTGTGTAGGCACTGATTCGTGGGACAACAAGGATTCATCATTGCATGTGATTCACAGCAGCCAGCCTAATTTGGCAAGGTGCCCTGTCTATCTGTTTTCCCTCCCTGGCTGGTGGAAAGACAGAGACATTATCCACAAAGAGATTTAAAAACACTAAATCAGGCATTTGATACAACTCACTCAGTTGACAGTAGAGGAAAGTTGGAGAGATGAGGCTCAGATGTTTAAAGTTGGGAAGTGCAAATAACCTTTCCTCCTCACTGCTGAGTGTGGTATTTCTGTGTTAACAAAGGGGTAGACATGCCATGATGGCTCTGGCACTTCATCTGCCACCTTGCTGCACATTGGAGAGCATGATCCAAAAGCCTACAGAGAAGGGTGAAAGAAGGATGAGAAAGATGTTTTCATGAGCCTGGAGTTGTCCATTTTCTGGGTCAGGATGGTAAAGTCCCAGTCTCACCAGTGTGTTTCAGAGTGGAGTTGGAGGATCATTTAGGTTGGAAGGGCCCTCAGGAGGCCTTAATCCAACCTGCAAATTAGGGCAGGGCCAACACTGACTTAACTCCAGTTACTCAGGACTTTGTTTAGATGGGTCTTATAAGCCTCAAGTGCAGAGATTGTGAAATCTCCCCGTTGAACCTGCTCTACTGCTTGTATCACCTCATCACAAATTTTTCCTCCCACCTCCAGCGGACCATCTTGGCAGTCCTTCATTGGATTCACTCCAGTTTTTCAACATTTTTCTTGTGCTGTTGGATCCAAAACTGGACATAGCATTCCAGATGCAGTATAGCAAGTACTAAGTAAAAGGGATTATCGGTTGCTTTATTCTATTGGCTACAGGATCTTCTATATAGCCCTGGATGCAGTTATCTTCCAGCACTGGCAGAGCACRGAGCTGGCCCGTGTTCAGCCTGATGGCCACCAGGGCATGGGGTCTGTTTCAGCAGAGCTTCCACAGTCAATTAATCAGTCCCATCTGCATCTGACCTGCTTGAATTTTACAAGGCTTCTCTTGGCGTGTTCCTCCTGCCTGTCAAGATACCTCTGAATGGCAAAAAAGTATCAACTATTTCTCCCAGGTCGGTGCCATCTGCAAATTTGCCCAGAGAGCACCCCATCTCCTGCTCCAGGTCATTGATAAAGGTACTCACCCAGGATTTCAGTGTCAAGAGTTTTGTGCAGTGTTGGCTTATTTCTGTAGCCCTGTTTGCAAATTATGAAAAGTTCCATAAATGTTGCATTTTAAAAAGCCGGATCATGGGAGGCAAAAAGCAGAATTCTATAGTCTGAACCCTTTGATCAAGTAGGGTCACATTGCCATGAACTGTCCCAGTCCTGGACCTGACATTACAATTTTCAATCCACATTGTGTGTCTGAATGTTGTGAGAAAAAAAAGAGTTGCACTTGGAGCTGAGAGCATCCTGCAGCCATAATTACGGTCTCATTGTAGCTACCACAACATACATATGTACACACAGACATACCAGCACATGAAAGACTGTATCTTCTGGCAGGAACCCTCTTCCACAAGTTTCTGAGTGGAGTGAGCTTTTCCAGAAGAGCTACTGCCCTCTGGAACAGGGTTTCTGTCATGAAAATGCTGACATAACCTTTAACTGTAGAGCCACAAACAGCTTTGATGCATTACTTGTTCCTAGCTTATGTCTTTGCCCTGGAAACAGTGGTGGTATTGTCTGCTGCTAATTGTGTTAAGGGGTCAGGGAGAGTTGGCACTGATATCAGAAGGGAAAAATAATTTAAAATTAAAAATTCCCCTTTTGTGAGTCATACAAACTTGGGGGAATTTTAAATGAATGACTTTAGTTTTGGGTCTATGCATATGATACTCTTTTTTTTTTTTCACATTGCAGATATGTCAGATGTAGTAAATATTCTTTATCAATCTAATATATTTTGGTTATTTTAAGTCCTCTTACATTTATAAATCTGACTGGTGGATCTAATCACCTTTTTTACGTGCTGTTTTGCCTCAGTACTTTATGTAAGGAGAAACCAAAGCCTCACACAGCGTTTGCAATTCTCATGATTTTAATGTGGGTCTTGCAATATCTAGTGTTTTCTTTAAGCCTCAGCTCCTGGAGCTCAATGATTGTTTCAAGATCTCAGCTTTTTGTCTTGCAGTTCTTGAGGTTTCCAGGAAAATACTGAAAATCTGAATGCTAAAAGATCAAAACTGACAATTAAACAAAAAAATTTTCTAGAAATGGCAGTTATGAATGTTATTGTGGCTTTTACGGAGGCCTTTTAAAAGCTTGTAATGGCAATACCTTGATTATAATCAATTTGAATAGATCTGCTTGGAATGCAAATTGCCACCAGGACCCCCATTATCAATGCTGTCTCCTAGAAGWGTGCAAAGCAAAGTCCTAGGGCTACTTGTTTCTGGCTTTTACAGATATGAACCCTGCTTTGGGAGTTAGAGTTATTCTAGAGTATCCCAACCTAAAATCTCAGAGCTGGGCCATCTTCTTCAAAGCATTATGAAGAGCTTTGGCCTTCTGCTGCAAATAAAGTGTCACAATGGCTGACACCATCATCAGCCTTGCAATCAGTTCTGCAAATGGATACCAAATCTGAAAGATACCTAATACTCACAGGAAAGGTTTCTGTYGAGCTGCCTGTTACTGTTGTTTTCTTTCCAGAGGTGCTAATTTCCAGAGATAAAGAGCTGACTGCTCCCAGTGAGAAATGCAAAGGACTTTGCAAAACCTATTAAGTGTGGGAAATTAGCAAACATGGGAAGCAAATGGCTGAATATATGAGTTTCWCTCAATTAACTCTTTAACAAACAAAACCTTTAGTAGCTCCCCCCTATTCCAGCTGTTCTGTGTTTGGTGTCAAGCTAAGTGTTACTTAGTTTTAGCCCAGGGAAGGCAGAAAGTACTTTGCAAGTTTTGCAGCAGCTATCTTTTTTGGTGACAGATTAGCYTTTCCTCCTCTATCAGCATAGGGACATTATTGCCCTCGCCGTGTGGAAAGTGCCGTTTAAGGCAGGTGTCTGACAGAGGGGCTTCACCGCTCTGAAATCTCGCTGGAGCTGCCCTCTGTGCCATTCAGTGCAGGAGGAAGAGCAGGCAAACGTGGTGCTATCCATAAGCACAGCTCTTAAGGCACCGTGATCTCCCTCCATGGCACAGGGCTGGATTGTGATCTTCTCTTTCTCAAGTCTGTCCATCTTCAGGAACAGCCCAAGCAGAGGGCAAGATCTGCAGGGGTTTGTGGTACATTTCATCTTAGATCCCCACCAGCATAACCAGAAGGGTGGGTTGTGCCTTTGGGATGGGAAGACAGATAGTTAAAAGCAGGCTTTAATGTGTGACCTTGCCAGGTTTCCAAGGACTGAAGAAAGTCCCCACTAAGCAATGGTTTATGCTTTCCATGTGCTTCACAGTCCCTACACTTTCTGTCTGTACAAAACGGTTTTAATGTGTTCTGAAATCTTGTGTAACCTGATCACTGAATTAAATGATATTCTTAAGGATATCAATAGCCAGCTACTGGAAAGTCTGCCATCATAAAAGTGCTCCTTTTTGTTCTTGCTTAGTAAACGCATTAATCATAATTCAGCAGGGGAAGAAAAAAAAACAACAAAACAATCTTTTACAGTAAAACCATCTGCCCTTTATTTCTTTTGTTCAAAGAAAAAGCCATAAAATTGAAGCTCCTTTAAAATTTTCCATGATAAGTGTTTCTCTGCCTTCTTTTTCAGGTTTCTCTAATTTGTATGAAGGAGACTTTGATTGATTGAAACCCCCTAGTAAACCTTTAAGTCCTTAACCACTTACTGCTTGCTTGATATAGCATTTGCTGTTGTTTATAGTCTGCTATCCGTAGGATTGGTTTTTGGTGTAATAAAGTACTAAAAATCTCATAGAGTTGTATCAACTTGGGTGTTCTGCGGTTAGCATGGTGGTTGTTATCCCTAATTCCCACAGCAGAGAGGGGGAGTTAGGGGGAGCATCATAAAGAACAAAAGTTAGTGGATTGCCAGCTGAGTAAAGCCCTCACTGTGAACAGGTTTGGGTAATAGCAATATTTCTAAAGGGGAGGGTAATGACACTTAAGTGAGGTTGGTCTTAGTAAGCAGTTGCAGGTCTGGATCCAATAATGTATCATTTACTGCGTCTGGAATAGATCGCTTGAATAAATTAAGTGAACTCTTACCCTGCTGTGAGCTTTCTTGCTGTGTGCTCTGTGCTTATTAGCCTCCTAGCCCCTTGTTTGACCCTGTTCCTTTCTTAAATTAATGCATCTCCAATTCCCTAATCTAGCCCTTTTTTTTTTTTTTTTTTTTTTTTTTTTTTTTTTTTTTTTTTTTTTTTTTTTTTTTAATCTCATGTTTCTTTGTTTCCACCCAACTTGAGGAAATAGCTGAGGAGTTTTCAACTGTTTACCCAGAGGCAAAATTAACAGGTGCATTCGGGGTTATGGTGAGGCTCATCAGATGCACAGAGGGCTTGGCTCGGCTCCCACTCTGATAAACAGAACAGTATTGTAAATTAATTGAAAACCGACCAAAATGAAAGTGTCAATTAACACATAGGTATCGCTTTTAATTTTTAAAAACTTGTTTTTATAGTGACAGGGAGGCATTTTTTAAAGGGCATTTCAGCATGTCAGGATCTTATTATCTGYGCTAAAGACAGAAAACATTATGATCCAGATTTGATGAGGGGGTAGTACTGTAAAAGAAAAAGCATAACTTTTTAGTGAGTCATAGCATTTTGAGCCATTATGAGCTGACAATATGACACTCAGAGAGGACTTTTCAACTTTAGAGTTGTTTCTCCTTTGTTTRAAATAGAGAACACTTTTCATGCAGAAATACCCTTGCCACTGTACATACTGATTTTTGACAAAAATTCTTTGTTCATGATACAATCAAGAATGCACGAAAGTACATTTTCTGTCATTTCCCTGATTTAATTTGGAAGGATTTTGCAAGCATGGAGCAGAGGGTGTAAAGGTTAAGAAGGAATGCATTATGATATGTGTTATGTCTTCATCCAGGGATCACTTACAAGAGATTCTAGTCAGCTTCACTTTATATTCAAAGGCTTTTCAGTAAGAACAAAAACTCTTTAAGATTCACCTTTSTCATTATGAAAAACTAAACCTCATATTTTTTCAGAGAACTGTCTCCCTCCCAGCACTTCTGGTACTAAAGACAAAAGGCCTTGAAAAGTTCTTTGTTAAAAGGAGTTTTGCAATCGTTCATGTGTCACAATATGTGAAGGCAGCCTAGTTTAAAAAATATCAGGAAGTTCACGATGAGCTGTTTAGTGACCTTGTAATAATCTGTCATTTCAGGCAGATTCTGTGACATCTGAGCCTTTTAATGGTCAKTTAGAAAACTGAATTCAATAAGACCGGAAAATAATTACTGCTCTGTTTGGAAGATAAGGATATGCTGGAAAATGCAAGAATTCTTTGGGTATTTCCTTATGATGTTTTGGAGACAACAGATTTTGCTATGGATTATAGAATAATCAGCATGTAACTGTGGCATCAATTACAAAACTATTTTTCTGTGCTTTACTTGTGAGTATTTGTTGATGGCATTGGTTTGGGGGTACCACTGAATGGGTAGGATTGATGTCTGGTGTCTGAAACTCTGGAGTCATAGAACAGGAACAGAATAGGATGGAAACATCAAGATGGCAGCAATACCTTCATGGTGAAAAGCTGAATTGTGTTGTAATATGTTGCATTTAGTTGCAACTTTCAACTCCACACCTGTAGTCTGCATAACCTCTTCGAAACTGTGGTTAGGTGTTCCAGGTGCAAGTTTGTAAAGCTCCTCATTAGAAAATGTGGCTGTAAATGGTGCCCCCAGATCTTTTGTAGTTTCCATACATCAAGCAATTTCATCAGCTAAACAGGGAGAAAGACATTTTTTGGARCTACAATATCTTTAAAGTCCCTTTCAACCCAAGCCATCTTATGATTCAGCTTTGTTAGTGAATATATCAGCAGTGGTGATGCTCACAASACAGTCTGAGCTCTCTAGCAGCTGTGTACACTTTCTCCTCTTTTTTGTATCTTAATCAATGCCAGTCAATGCAGGGCTGAAATTATTTTGATATCTGTGTTTCTCTTCAGGATCCTATGGCAGCATAAGTTGTCCTGAAAGTTGTGAGAGACCAAACTGGCTTAGCTTCACTGAAGACAAACAGGATGTTTCCTTGCTCGTGGTTTCGCTGCTCCTTATATCTACATAGACAGGTTTCTTACATAATCTTATCTGTTCTGTTGCTTCATTTTTTCTAAGTTTTTCACCTTCAGAACTGCCCTGAATAAACTCTTATTTAGACCATTCCGAAGATTATCTGAGCATCCTACAGTTTTCCTGGTAATAGAAGAAAAGAGAAAGGRCACACAGAGGAGGACAGCCTCTGCAAAGAACAAATGGTGTTTTGGAATTGATGCACTAGATATACAGGCAATAGTCGAGAGATTCAGATCCTACAAAAGATAGGATAGTACTTTTCTTTACAGAGCAGGTCAGATTGGAGGTGAAGGATTAGGTGTGAACTGTTTTTTGTAATGCCAGAATGAGAGGTTGCTTCTGTCTCCAAGTTAATCAGTTCTGTAGTTTTTGCAACACGGCTGTGTGTTTCCACCAGGTTTGCAGATCTTAGTTTGCCTTTAATGCTCTTATTCTTTATGAAGTTGAGTGATTCTTTTGACACCCCTGTGTCACTCTAGATGCTGTGTAGGTCTGTGTAGGTCATCATTGCTTSTCAGCTGGCCTCATCTTTGTGATAAATACGAGGTAAGAGCTTCTCAGTTGCCAATCTCCTWAACATTAGAATGAAATGCTGTTCTCTGTTGGAGACCTCCATGGTCTCTTTCATGCTTTTGATCACCATGAAGTAATTCATTTAGATGTCAGAAAAGTTAATTAATATATCACTGAAATTAAAATGGACACTGTTGAGTTGCAAAGCTATTGATCTGTGTACTATCCAGACTCAGACATTGTTATAATGTTTACTTTTTGCTCTCAGTCAAGAATTTTTTCCAGCTGTAAAGTGGAAAACATAATATGGTTTACATTTCTACAATTAAAGTTTGAACACACAACTATAGATATGGGGACTTAGGGACATCATGGAACATCAGGAATTTATGGACTTTAAAAATTACTTAAACTCTTTAAACTTTTCTATCATACCCTGGAGAATTGCTTATGTTGCATTTATTTATGCACTCTCTTACTGTAGAAATGCAAAATACTTTGCAGAACCAGTGGATTTTACCTGTCTTTTTGGCGAGGGTAGGGTGAACCGAAGCAAACAAATTTTGGTAGCAATTTCTGCTACCTTTGATAAGGAACCTGATTTTATGTGTGCTTTCTGCAGTGGGTCACAAATACTTTGTAAGTCACCAAATTGCTGCTGGAGTCTGATGCAGAAGAATATTGGGATGGAGAAAACTGATCGRATATCTGTGTTATTTCAGAAATGTCTGTACTGTAGAGTGTTGAGAGCCACTACAATCTTGGCAAATGAAAGTCATGTATTCTGGGGGCTATCCTTGTGCAAGATGTTTACCAATAATYCATTCTTCTGCAGTAATGAATTACACTGTGTCTACATTGGGTGGGGGAGAGGGGAGGAGGAGGGAAACATTGGAACATGTTTTTGAATGTGAGTGGCTCCACAAATGAATTTGTATATAGAATTCAGAAATTGCAGAAAAATCCAGCATACATTGTCAGAAGCTGTGTTCTTGCAACTGAGGCAGCTCTTGGATTTCCAGAAAGACATGGACAAAAACATTTTAAACACTTTAATTATCCTACAAAGTGTGAAATGCCAGACAGAAGATTCAGATAGTGAGTGGTTTCAAGAGAGCACACAGAAGCCAGAAACAAGGAGCATGTACTGAAAACACCTGTGCAGCAAATATTACTAGATCAGCTGGTATTAAATAAGCTCCAGAGAGACATTAAAATCTCAATTTCTCTATAATTCTCCGATCATTATGCAAGTTGGATGCAACCGCTTTCTTAAAATTAGATATGTGCCACGTGTCAGGTATTTTAAGATTCAGCTTCTCATAGGGCTGTGTCTTTAAAAAGGAAGTTCTATACCAGTATAGACTCACTGGAGTCCTCTTCTCGGTTTTTGATTTGCTCAGTTTAAGTATAGAAGTGTGATATATACTTTGGTATACTTATTGCTTCTTCTCTCCAATGCTGTTAATGATCTCATAGATATCATTGCCCACTAATAAATTTAGATGCTGGMAATGAGAATTGAATTGCCTTTTTTTTCAGTTGTGTTAAATGCTTTATAACTCATGCTCATAGAAATGCATTGGATTGACACATAATGTACAAATTGGGGATGGTTTTATTTTCTTTTTAGCTCAAGAGAAGGCTATACTTTTGGTTAAAATTGGAGTAGTCTAGAAGAAATAAATGTTTGGGGTTTTTTTACTTAACTGTTATTGTTTGGAGTTTTTTTTACTTTAATTTTTCCAAGAGATCTGAAGTGCCTTTCATATGGTGAATGCTCATGTGTTGATAATAGTATGGATTGAATCCAAAGTTGTTTATATTTTCTGAAGTTCTGAAGTGCACAGTGCAATTGTAGTTATAATAAACTTTGTCTCATGGGGAACTTACTCTGTCGATAGCAGAGAGGTGGGCAGATTTGCTTGAGCCATGCTGCACTACTCTAGAAGGATCTGGGTTTTTTTCTGCTGATCTCATTGGACCAACTACCATTGAAACGTATGAAAGGAATTCCTTGGGAAAATGAAATACAATATTTTTTTCTAGCATTTTCATGGCCTTGTCTGAGTCTCCATCCTGTGACTTCTTGCCCTGGGAGTGAGGCTGACATTAGCATTTGCAGGAAGTCTGATTCAACTGAAAGACTTGAGCCTATAAATAATTGCAGTTCCATAGCTATGTCAAGGATACCAGTGTGTCCTTTCCTACTTCTCAAATTATTGCATCCAGGAACACATTCCTGAACAATTCTTCAAATTACTTCTGAAAAGATACACACAAGGTACCTTTTACCAGAGTCCTTATATTTCTGTTCTGCGTCTTAAAACCACGTTTTCAAACACAGAGGAGTTCCTTGAAGCCATATATTAAGAAGGGAAATTACACTAATTCAGTAGAATAAGAGTCATCTTGCTCTACAGTTCTTAAAACTTTATTGTGGTTTTTAGAAATAGCTGAAGGGAGGAATGAATAGTCACTCTCATCAGAGAATATCTGAGTTTGAATTCTCTGGAACATTCCAGTGCTGTTGAATAATCATTCTTGTTTCCCTTTGCATGTGAAGTAAGTATGTGGGTCTGTTTGAGGGCCATGAGGCATTTCATTTACCTRTTAAAAGTAAGCTTTATATATTAATTTCTAAGAGAATAAAAATTATTTTAGAATGCTTTTTTTTCAGAGATAATGCATGCAAGTAATATGCAGCTTTTAAAGGCAGATAGACTATCATGCTCTTTTAAAACGCATTGTATAGAGTGCAAATTACCTGTAAATTAAACACTTTTGGAAGTAAGTTAACTACATGCAAATAAATAATTAACTTGAAAACTTCCTAATAAATGTTTTGTGCAGTGGCTTGGATTTTGGAGGAGAAGCAGTGAGGGTAGATTACACAGTTGGGAGGCAGGTTGCTGATTAACTGTGTTAAAGGAATATTCCAAAGCTGAACACTACTCATAAATCCCCTTACCTTGTCAGTGGCTCTTCCACTACAGAGACTTGCATATATGCTTAATGCTGTGCCATGGGAGCATTCTCCTCAAGGTGACAACTCATGCTCAGTGCAATCAAGRGTAATTGTAAATATTTTCAGGCTCAGATGCTGTGAAGCTCAGTACATATATGTACATATGCAAACACTGTCACATGCTGCACTTTTAAAATTAATGTTTATAGCTGACTGGTGTTTTTCTGTGCTTTTTGCCAGGTTCTTCACATTTASGTTTGTCTATAGTAGCACTGGCAGTGGAAAGTTTGTGTATCTTAAGCTAGGCTGGCTGCGAACAAAGGAAGTTTTTAGATTGTCCAGTAACCTGCTATCCCTATCAGCTAAAATCATCTTGTACTAACTCTCARTAGCCTTTTGAGGGAAGCACAACATACCCAGGCCATTGCACAAGATTTTACTCCTCTGAATTCTCTCTCCAGCTCTGCACAGCACTGGGAAGCTTCAATGGCCATGGAAAGGCCCTGAGTATCTGCTCCAAAGCCTGCTCCCAGACYTGAAGACCTTGCAGGGAGATTTTGTCTCCTATTGTTACCCTTTCCCTCTGCATGGATGGTTCTTCTAGAGCCATCAGCTGCTTCTTGCAGAGAAGCAGAGCATCTGGAGGGTTTTTTACAACTTGGAGAAGCATTAACTCTGAGAAGTTATTTGTGTTGTTTGAAGTACGGCTACTCCCTGGTACTGTCATCTTCTCACCCATGGGAACATGACCTCATGGAAAAGCGTGTGTGGGCTCAGTGTCATCATTTAAGCATGTCAGAGAATTGTTGTTTTTCACCCTGCACTCCACTCCTGTTACCGGAGAGGAGCACTGAGCTCATAATCGGTAACAGAGATCTTGTTTGATGCTTCTGTTAATAAACATTGCACTGAGYGAATTTTATTGTCCCTCTGATGCAAGGCATCCTCTAACACAGTAAAAGTGCAGTTAGCAGACGCTGGCCTCACCACACAATTCCTTACAACTGTATCTTCTAATTTTTTTTTTATGTTTTAGTGTGGAAACTAAGCATTCCTCTTTCATTGGAAGGAAGAAGATGTATCTGATTTAGAGTGACTGGAGTAGTAAGTCATGGGCAGAATGATGRATCTGAGATATACTTGAAGGGATAATTGTACACAACCAGTAAAGCTGGTAAATATTTAAGGGTCATGGGTTAAATGTCAGAGCCACAGTACTTGAGCTCAACTCCATAAAGTATCAAGAATGACTGGTAATTAAATCCAGGGTATATTTCACCAAAGGGAAATAAATTTGACAGCTAACAACCAATACTGGATTACCACCTCTCAGAGGTTAGGGATCATGCTAGTAATTGTAGGTGGTTTACAGTTGTTAACATAATAGTAATAGGTAGAATGATTGCTTACTCATAGACATCACAATACCAAGCAAGACTAAATCTTCTGTATGTTAAGGAGAAAAAGAATCACTACAGTGACTTCATTTTACTTCACTCAGCATTTTACTGTTCAAAGTAAACATCCTTAGGCTACTCCTGCTCCAAACACAAAAGTGAAGGTAACTGTGATACAATGTCATCAACTCTTCCCTGAAGTTGAATGTAAGGAATATTTAAAGTTGTAATAGAGAAGTGGCTTTGTATTTTTCTGAGTAGTTTTMCATTTGGAAATCAACATGGACAAATGTGTCTGCATTTAATGATTGTTACAAACTCCWTTCTTTCCCTGGTCCCCATCCCAAGAAGGTTTTTACCATTGAATAATCCTGTCTTGATTAAGCTTTCTGTGGTAGTCTGTTAAGGTCTTGCTTTTATGGAACATTTTAGCCAAAATTTTCAAGATACGCTTAAAACCATGATTGATAATAATGTAGTTTCGCATACAGGAAACTGATGCTCAGTAAAGCTGATGCAGGATTTATTAATTGCAAAATCTCCTATGTTGTATTTCAGGTGATCACCTAATYTAGACACCAATTTCTTTTCATCAAAACTCAGTAGTTTTTATGTTTCTCAGCAGAAGAAGGTGTTTAGCACAATCTCCGGGTAGAGAAAAGATTAATTTGCAAAACTTGACAGCAGAATTGGGAACATTGTTTAATACTGGAACAGGGCACAGAGCTTTAAAAATGTTTAGTCAAGTGGTCTTGTTATTTTGAGAAGCTCATAAGAGAAAATTCTCTGTTCCTGCCTTGACTCCAGTTTGGAATTTTGCATACCAATAATTTGGAATTTTGCATCACCAAGGGTTTCTTGTAATCACGTAATCATGCAGAGGATGGTCTATTTGAGTACAAGAAGCGTAATTTTTCACGAGTACGACAAATAGGACTTAATAATCTTCAGGAGGAATACAAACTGGGCCTAATACATACAATCATAAGTAATTGTCGTGAATAAAAAGCTAACCAAAGATGTCTGTGTCMAGTGTTGAACAAGTTCCCAACCCTTTTCAGCAGTGTTTAGTGTAGTTCTTTATACTCAAGGTGACAGCAGTGGTAGAGAGAGGGGAGTGCCGTGGAAGCTTGACTGCAGCTTGTAACCCAGTAGGATGTGTTGGTGTTTGAGAAAGCAGCTCCTCTGGCGGCCTGTGCTGCACTGCAGCTCTGCAGCCCTAACTTGGATTAACAGGAGTGGTAACRGTGTAAGTGGCAGCAAAGACAAAGAAACTCACTGTCACCGTGAAGAAATCAAGTAAATCTCTGTGTGCTTGCAGGTCTCTAACGTTTTTGTCAGAATCCTCCTACTTATGGTAATAAAAAGGACATAGTTTGCATCTGCTTGCCTCACAGAGGGTAAAACTCTTTGAGAACAACAACCTCGACTCAGCTGTGCAAAATGAGGCGATTTGTAACTAACTTGAACAATTTTATGTATTTGTTTAGGGGAATTTTGTTTGGTTTGAGTGTTTTAAAATATTTTCCCGTACGAGCAAGCCTCCTGCTGGGACAGAAAGTTTTTTCCAGGCTCCTCAGGGGCACAAGTGGGTTTGTTTGAGGATCTCCAAGTGACAGCTACCTGTCATTGACATCAGCACTGCTGTTGCTCACTTGCTGCCTTTTTCTCTCCATCCTCTTCACTGTTGCTCTCTCTGCTCCCCCCCCACCCTTGCCCTTTTCTCCTCTGCACCCATTCAGCTTTGGGCAGTGGTAATTCCTGGYGCAGCCCTTGGTTTGTCTTTCAGGTCCTCCCGTTTCCTCCCTGTGAGGCCCAGAGGTTTCCAATGGCTGCAGTCGTTTCAGGTCTTCCTTTCAGAGAGGCAAAAGCTGCTGTGGAGATCCTGTGCAGACCTGTGGGAAAGGGCAGCCCAGCAATAGCTATTAATACTGTTCCTTTCCCAGTCCTTCTGAAAGGAACTCCCAACAGGAAGGTTTCAGTGCTTTGCACAGCTTTGCAGCTTTGCTTTAACTCTTTGGCTCCTACATCATTAAGCTGCCCCAACAAAGCTGCCTTAGCTTTTTTTGCCAAATGCTCATTGTCTCTTGAAATAATTGCTAGCAGAGGTTTGCCATTAGGAGTCTTTTACAGCAGCATTTTCCCCTCTCCTCCCCAGGGAGATGTTAGTAGTGCTTGATTCAGAGATTATCAATGTCAGCCTWAGTATTTGGAAATATGTGTTTAGTGTCATCAAGGTTAATAAAAGTTCTTTATAGGATGTTATCAACAGGTTAGCTTGGCTTACCAGTAAATAGTCAAGGTGTGTGAAGGGGTTTGCATGCCAGCTTTTCTGGAGTTAGTTTGTTTTGCTATKCTCCTTTAGCCTGCATGTTTAACCCTAATGGGATACTGCCCGTGCACTGCAAGGGAAGAATGAAGCTTCTCATTGCTATCTCGCAATTGATGTCACCTTGTGCCAATTTTTACATGGGATAGGTATCTGCCTCTTCTGGCCTCTATTATAGGAGCATTAATTTAAAAAATAATTAGGGGGAAGGATTTATAATTGCTACACAGGATAAACAACTTGCAGAGGTGTTTAATATCAAAGTGCCAATTACTCATGATATAGTCACTGAAATACTAACACTACAAGTTCTCTCTCTAGGGTCATTTTTTTTTTGCATTTTTTTATGTTTTTCTCCTCTAGGAAACAAAAATAATGTAGTCAGTTTCACTTTTGTTTCTAGACTGATTTTAATCAAGGTCATCCTAGTTTTTTGTGGCCGGGCAGAATATTACTGAATTTGCACCTTCACATGAAAGTATTTCCTTTGTAAAACTGAAATGCTGGGTTTATCCTTCTTATCTGTGTTTAACATCTGTGCTTATTTGTCATACATAGTTTTAAAATTTATTTCTATGGTTCTGTGGAAAAAATTATGAATGTAGTCATCAACACAGTCATTTATAAAATGTCTGCCAGCAAGATGTTCCYAGCAGTTGTTGCCTAAACAGCAAAAAGAAAGAAGCAGTTTATTTATACAATCCTGGCACTTTTTAATTTAGAATGAACCACCCCCTTTTTAAAAATGTAATGAAAGATACAGGATGGTAGCAGTGCCACTGTATTGTTATGATTAGACTATCCCAAAAGTATAACTCTGAAAGAGTTTTTGTGTTACTCCATTCTTCCACAATCCTTTCCTTTGGAGCTCCCAAGAAAAATAGGAATGCTGCCTAAAAACATGTACCTAAAAAGCATAATTTGAAATGCTTCTTCTCTTTTTACTAAAAATAAWAAATAAAAACCCCAAAACCACCAAAAAATAAACCAACCAAAAAAAACAACAAAAGGCACACATACATGTTCTTTGTGGAAAACCAAATTATGTAAGAAAATAAATGCTACTTAAGAGGAAATGTAACAGATGAAGTATAAAGAGTTTTGCTTCCTGTATTTTGATTTTTAGCCTTTCCCAAACTTTCTCTATTGTAAAGTTAAAACAAAGTCTTATCAGCGAGTGCCATATAGCAGCAGCTGGATAGCATTAGAGCCCTCTGTATGAGCTATTCTTCTTCATTACCTTTTTCATGACAGCTCTTACTTTKCACACAAAATGTTACTTTGTATTGGAGATTTATGTAATTTTGGTGTCTTCCATTCTGMATTAAAGCATGATTGTGGTGGAAATGGGGGCTTTACAAGTCGATTCATTAGAAATTTATGGGAGAAAAATAATGAAATTTAAAATGTTCAGTGAAAAAACATGCGTTAATACAAGGATTTTAATAATTCCCCTTTCTCTGGCCCCATCTTGAATCATCCCTTCTCCCTTCAATTCATGTCAGTGAAAAAAGATCATTACTTTAGTTGGTTCAGGGAGGGTGTTTGATGGCAAATCTGTTTCTGGTTTCTGTGTGTATGAAAGTTAAATAATCTGTTGGGTGCATTCCTGTTAGGGCAAAAATTGCACATGGTCTTGTTCATTACCTGATAAACTGATGTGATTAATCTTTAACTTCTAATGTCTATTTAAAACGTCTCTAATTTATTTAAATAGTAATTTAAATTTGGAGCCAGCAGAGTGATCTGCTACTAGTGCAGCATTCAGGCCTGGAGGAATCAAATTACATCTTGAACTTTTCCTCTAACACTGCCATAAGGAGCATGGGAATGCTGGAGAAGCATTTCCCTCTTCCCCTAGGGTGAGATGGCATTTGTCTGTGTCACAATTTCAAATTACTAGATGGATTCAGGATTTTTCTGATAAAATACATCATCACAGAAAAAAAAGGTTGGGATTTTTCAATGAAATGTTTGTGGGAACATGCAAATTCTGGTGACAGTCAACAAACCAGGCTCAAATCCTTATTCACTCTTCCAGCACTGTTATTTTTAGACCAATAATCCACAAGTTCAATCCCACATTACATCAGTACGTTTTACCATATTACTGACCACTCTAAAACTGGTGTTTACATGTCGATTCACAGTTTTATTCTATAGGAACAATTTTGCAAGCAATTACTTGGTCCTGACCTTCCACATGCCACCTGAAACTTCTGGTCAGTAAATCTGCATGCTCTTTGGTCCAAAAATCGGAAAATATCTATACAAAGATATCATAACTCCAACAAAAAAGATGCATGGATACAACCTGAGAACCATTCCTAAGGTGTTTAAAGGACACATCTGAAGGGCTAGGCTTCAAGTCCTTGATGTGTTTTCAGTGAACTAGGGATTTAAGAGATGGGTACGGACTGTCTACATGAGCAGCAGGTGGTTCTGGGACAGGTCTCTCCTGGGGATGCTGTTTTGGTTTACCTCCTGTCTCCCAACTTCAAAAGATTCATAGAGGCATAAAGTGGAAAAGTTTTAGCATTGCAGGAATTTTATTAGTAACAAGATAGTGATTTCTCACCCAGATCTACCAGTCACCCTTTCAGCTGTTTTGAGTGTGTTTAGAGTTGTCTAATTTTAAATGTGTTCAGAGCAAGACCTGTTCACAGCTTGTATTGATGCTGCTGTTAGTCARAGAGGCCCAGAACAGTAGCAATGTCTTCAGGGGATAACTTTCCCTGGAAATTAACTTCTTTATAATCTCCTCTGTTTCCATGCAAGTGTTCATGTTTGCTGATTAAGGGACCAGACCAGAGGAAGCCTACAGTTGGTGTTTCTCATTTGAGTGTGTGTTTAGGCTGGTTTCCTAAGGAAACAAGGCTTAGGYAATCACACTGTTTTTTCTGTGCCTTCCTTCTCCCTGGGGGCTYTTGAAATTGCTGGACAATTTCAAACGAGAGTCTCACAGATAATTAATTTTCTTCAAGTCTGAAAATCAGTGGCCAGGGAAGGGAGGGGAACTGAAATTAATGCCCCTGTTGWGGGAATGGTGAGTACAACTTAGCTGCTGTCCACTCTGTTTAACAGGATTTGCCCAGTGGGATGGCACACAACTATGCTCTCCCCTGGCTTCAGCAGAAGCTCTCCTTGCATGGAGAGGTGCTGTAGTGAACAGGAGAAGGGCAGGACCTTTTTGAGGAGGGAGGAAGCAAGCAGCTGAGATGGTGAAGGACATTAAAAATTATAAATCTGTGAGAATTACAGGCATCGTTAATTCCGTTGCCCACAGAAAATATTGCTGCAAGGGTGGACTTCACATTAGTGAATTGTAGAGATTAAAATGCCTTCTTCATGCTTCAGGAAAAACTCCTGTCAGTGGTGAGACAATCACACCTTTCAAGGCTGTGACAACCCAGCCCATACATGCCACTTGCCTAGCACTTTCTGACTGTAACCTGATAGCTTACGTAGGAATATGAACAATTCCAGGCAGAATAGTTGTGTTTCCCATGGCTGCATCCTTTCAAGAGTGGCAAAAAAATATTTTTTTAAAATATTTTTTCCTAGAGCTTTGGATTTCTGTGCATCTAGTCTCCAGACTACAGCTGCACTTTTCATTTCTGGTTATTGTGTCATATTTGTTGTATCAACTCAGGGCTGCTTATCTAGTTTAGGCAAAATGACTGACAGCTGTCTGTATCTGCCTGTGCTGTCACTTGTTAATTCAGAGAGCCAGGCCCTCCAGCACTGTGCACCTGCAAACAATAAACTGTCACCATCACAGTGTAATTTTATTTTTTAGCATGTTTTAAAATATGYAATACTATTTGTATGACTCATAAAATTAAAGTACATAATACTGTCATCATGTAGGGTCAGATGATCAGTATTGTGTTAGCTTTGCCTTTTTTACACACTACCATTTTTACATTATTCATTTGAAAACGTTCTTCAACAGATGTTGCATGTGTTATGGTCTGATGGCTGCCAAACTCCAGCTGCAGAGTTCTTGAGGCCAAGAACCTCTTCTGAATTTCTTTGTCATTTTGAGTTCAGATGTATATTTGAGGACAGTTCTCCAGCTTTTAAAGGTCTTCAGGGACAAAATCCATAAAGTTAGTAAAGAGTAATCACGCCCAAAAAGAGACTTCGAAGTCTGAAAGTGTTTCAGTCCATTTCTGTCCCAGTCCTATTTTAAAAAGAATTAAGTGATTTTAAAATAGCTCGTTCCCTTTTGTCAGGATGTCAGTCCTGTGATCCATACCATTTCTGTCTCTCTGTTTGAATTTTCTCCATTTTGTTAAAATTCCTATCTCAGGCTTTCCTTGCGCTCCATTCCTCATTGTTCAGTGGAGCTTAGTTCCTCTTTAGAAGTGGGATGCAAACTCTTATCAGCTATATGTGGGTCCTTTTAGTTGTTGGGAACAGATTTTGGACTTTGAGACAGTCCTAAATCACCCAAAGTAGCTTTTTCTTTCTATGGAAGTGTAGCTGGGACCCATAAATATTTACTCATCAGCTGAATTTCTTTTGTTTGTCCTACCATCTCTTCTTGGTCCTGGCAACACAGCAAGTGACAGCTTGAAAAGTTTGGAATATTAGAAAACCTAAGTGGAAACAGGAAGGAAACACAAAGAGCCAGAGAGAGTTTGTTGTCTATTGGGAGATAGGAGYAAGTCTCACTGCCATCTAAGAAAATAATTTGGCTTCCAGAGCATTCTTCTGTAAACCTGCTTGAAYGAAGACAGGAGAATGACAGACATAAGTGACAATGCTTTCCTACCCAGAGGGAAAATACAGAGAAATGAACTAAAAGAGTCAGCAAAAGCTCTGTGTGCAAGTCACTTTATATATATGCTAAAGCAGCATCAGACCAGGGCTGTATCAGGTTAAGAGTCCAGCTGGTCTGCAGATGKAGTGAGAAGGATTAGAGAAATGTCCCCATCACAGAGGATCACAGGAAAATCTTGAGAGTAGCTAGTATGAAAAGACTGAACTTTCAACAGCGTATTTACTATTAATAGGAACTGCCATGCTGGCTCAAACCAGAATTTCATCTTGCTAAACACCCTGTCACTGTCAGAGGCCAATAATGAAAGCTTGGGAAAAGTGCATAGGAACAAGACAAGCATGTAAGTGATCCTTCCCAGTGTCCACAATRAGCAAGGTGTGCAGCCTCTGTGAGTTTTTCAGAGATGAGCTTTGTTTCAACACTTACATATGGAATTATATTTCCAAATCTCTCTGAGGTTGCTGGGAAAATTGACATAATTATTTGTAGCCAAGATCTTGAAAGACTTTTCTTGTGTAAAAGAAGATATTCTATTTATCTGAGATGTTACTAAAGTCAGTACTAGATAATATATGTATCTTGAAAACATTTTACACATGCAACAAATGTTTAATATGAGATGCTGCTTTTGAATGGTGTGATTAGGTTCTACGCCTCACTAGTTCTAAAAGCAGTATTCTGTCATCAATGAAACATTCYTGCTTATGTTCAAAGTGTTATCTCAGCACATTTTAGCTTTGGAGTTTTAAGTGGGAGCTAGGTTTGGCTTCATGCTAAATTTCTGTTAGATTTGGACAAGACAGAGTTGTTTGACATGGGAATTGCTTGGACAGCAGAAGTAAGAAATAGTCCTGAATTTGTTGCTGGAGAAGGGAACATGTTCAAGACAYACGCACAAAAAAGCTTTTTTCCTTCTCTGGTTCTCCTGTTTTTCTGGGAAAATTTAGTGCTCTAATTGTGTAATTTGTCATTTTGTGATGATTTCCTCTGATTTTTAGCTGTCATTACATGACTGAATCCTGAATGAATAGAATGTTTATGTGAAAWATTAATGTTATTATTGGCTCATCAGGTCTTGTCAGGCAGATGTATTTCTGCCTTTACCCATTACATTTTGAGTAATCCTACTGGAAATCTTACTGCTCCTAAAACCTTCTCTTTAAAAAAAAAAAAAAAAAAAAAAAAAAAAAAAAAAACTTTAATTTTTGTAAAATCTAAATAATTTTCCTTTCTCAGAAATGTATATTTACCAAGGGTTTGATTATTGGCTTTTTCCCCCAGGAGATATTACTATGTTTGCTTGATTTCATCTTCTTTGTTAACTTCCTTTAAAATTAAAAGGTGGTTATTCATGGGTAGCAGTTTCCAGCATACTTTYCCTGTTGGTGTCTTTTGGATTCCTTCTTAAAGAGTACAGGTCAAAAAAATGCATGTGAGTAACTTTCATAAAGCAGGTGTGTCAGGAGCRTAGTTTGAGCTTTCATTTCAAGAAATTTACAGTTTAATTACAGCACACTCAGCTCTCTCAGTTGTTGGTTGGTATTTTTTTTTCCCAAGAAAAGACAAAAAAGGCTTTGTAATCCTGCGCTGCTGCGTTCAGGGTTTAGATCTCACCTTGTAAAAGTTTTTATTGCAGCCTCCTCCTCCACTTGTGCCATGAAACAGTGAATCACTCCTTCATGTCTCTAAGTACAACTGCAGCTCTCATGTTTTATCCTGACACCTCCTAGATGAGCTTTCCATACCAGGGAAAGGGAGGACATTTGATGCTTCTAATATTATTCTGACGCCTCCCCTTCTCAGAGGAGTCAACCTTGCTGGCTGCCTTGGCTGTGAATCCCAGCATGAGACCACATTCAGGGTGATTAATGTGTGCAGGGGCTCAAATCACCCCTGGGCTTCTTCCAGGGCATTCATTCTCAGGGCATAACGTTTCATGTGTTCAGCTGTAGGATGACCTGGGCAGAGGCCCAGTGGTGCCGATAATTTTCCGWGCTTTGTGTGAATATCCAGAGGAACTTGTCCAAAGCCACTGACAGTGGCCTCCCTGGTTGCTGCTAATGATCTTCAGTAGCTGAAGACTTCCTTCGCTGTGTGGCCCTCACACCTGACTGTGTAAATAGGTGATCTGTATTGTGGACACAGAARATGTTGGCTCTTCTTCCTTAGAAAATAGTAGCCCCTCTCCTCTTCTGTTTTTTTGGGGCATTTTATTTTTGGAAGGGTGGGAGCTGGGGGGGCACATATTATTATTCCAGAATGTCTTCTCTCAAAAAGCTCATCAAATGATGCTATTTCAAGAGGTTTTCAGCAGGTTTTACATTAGCTTTCCCTTTGATGCTCCACTGTGTTTTCCTTTGGCTAAATGCAAAAAATCTAATTTAGAAATCTTTTCCTTTTCTCCTTCCTTTTAGTATTTATATGTGAGAGCCAACACTGCAGTTAAAAAGTTGTCTTTTAATAACCTGTTGCAAGAAAAAGTACTGAATTTCACTTGAACAAGAACATTTCTGTAATTACATAATAGTCAGCCTGAATTATGTGAACACAATTGTGCCCATAGGATGAGGACATGACTGAGAGAGATTTCCCTTGTTACTTTGCACGTGGCTGTTTCAAATTACCTTAATAACAGGGCAATGCACCCAAAGAGGTGTGCACAATGAGAAGGTATCTCATCCAAAGCAAATAATGGCTGCGAATTCCTCAGTAGCTGAAAAAGAGGCAGGAGAAGTTTCAAGGTTTCTAGTTTCTAATTTCTAGTTTCAAGGTTTCTTCTTACTTCTCTGTTCTGTAGATACAAAAACGGTAGTTGCAAATAGTAATTGAGCCTTGAAACTCCAGCTACCCTGTTGGTGGCATCTAGAAGAAAGCCTGGTTCCAAAAATCCTGTAAAAATCATGGTTGGTCTTGGAAATTCATTGGTGTAGCATACTTCTCCAGGCAGATGAACCATGGAGTGTGCAGCCAGAAAGCTCCTGAGGGCAGCTCCAGGAATTGAAGCCAGCGAAGCCCACTGTGGTGTTTTGGTTGTGCAACTGCAGCACCTGGGTTGTGCCAAGGGATGTGGTGCCCCCTCCAAGCATCCAGGGAGCATTTTGAATGTACCCTGTCTGGTACCTACAACGGAGTGTGGTCTCAGTCCCTGAAAGAAACCAGTAAAGGTCTTGAGATCACCTGAAGTGATAAGACCAGTGGAAGAAAGAGTCTCTTGATTCCAGGTGGATGGATGAATGGGATGTACATCATTCATGTACACAAGCTCATTCCCAAATATGAAAGAGTGTGTTTGGTTTCACATTTTCCATCAGTGCTGTACCCTGTTTTAATTTCAATAAAGATGACCTCTYACTAAAAGCAACTCTAAAGATTACTGATGTTGTACATATTATATTTTTTAGATTTTTTTTCTGGGCCAGGCCCAGGCATAGAAATGACAGTTAAAGTTCATCTCTTGCTTGAAATGTATCTTGAAAGGGGAAATTGGAAGTTGTTCTGTTTTGCACAGACATTTGCATGCAGCTGAACTCTTCACAGTGCAGAATTCCTCAGGCTCTTAACTTTCATAGGCTTYTCTTCAGTAAAACCAGGGACATGGTGAACATTCCCAGGAAAGCAAAAAGCTGCCTACATTTCTCCCCAAAGAGAAGCTACAATCTGTGGCCCAGAGAGCCCATGGGAGAACTCTGCATCAAGATGTTTCATGTAGAGCCAGATGCTTCAAGACCCTAAGCAAGTGGCTTTTGATTTTACTGGAAGTGTTGGGAAAGTGTGTGCTCTGGGGAGAATAACTTGTATCTAAGAAATAGGGGGAGATTCACCAAAAAATGCTCACCAGAAAAGAACTTGCACAGAACCAGCAGAAGTGCAATATCAGCTATAGAATCCTTATCTCTGATATCAGTAAACTTTTCTCAGTCCAATTTATTGGAGTTGATTTGAAGCTTCAATATGTGTTTCGGTTCTTTTAAGTTCTCTTTTCAAGGATGGTGAAGTTAACATAGATAGCATATCACAGTCATACCCTAGACTTGGATATCCAGAAATTAGAGTAAACACTTAAAAATTAGGGAAACATAGGATATACTGTAGGAAATACAGATGTTAACTTCTTGCCTACTAAGCTTTATCTGACTTTAAGACATAGACTGCCTGCAAATTTTGAGGGAAAGTTTATGTAAATTTTTGTGAGTGTGTGAGGACGAGTCTGTACTTGGAACAACTGAGGTATGCCAATGTGTGCAGCAAATGCAAACACAAACAGAAAGACTGGATAATGAGCATACAATATTTTGAAAGACCTCTCTTCTCCTCATACAACTTCAGTTTGATCCTGCTTCTAGAGCTGTTTGAATAGAAAACATATTCACAGAATTCAAGGTAGCCTGTTGAACGCTGACAATGTGTTAGACTAGCATTTTTTTGTTTTGCCATTTTAGTGCTAAGTTAGCAAATGAGTTCCTAAATTACTGCTTATACAGGAATAAATACATAATTCCACACTGCCTTATGAGAAAGAATCGATTTGAAGTGTTAAAAGTTTGGTTAGTCTTTAGTAAAATACTGTGGCTATTAATATTGACAAATTTCAAGCCAGCTTAAAGAGCAATTGCTTTAATAAGGCATATTCTAGAGAATCAAGTTTGTCTTTGTAAAGCTCTAAAATGAACATTACAGTTGTCTCCATTTTAGGAACCTCACTTAGAGAGTGTGTGTAAGAAAAATTTGTGCACATTATTTTTCCTTCTTTGTTTTTAACTTTCTGGAGGAGGATCTTCTTCACAAACTCGATGTGCTATTCTGAAGCCAGTAAAAATTGAACCAAATGACATATGAAAGTACAGTTTTGGTGTGATTTTTTGAACACTTTTTCTACCTGTAAGTAATTTAAATATTTTTAATTAAAAGCCTTCATAAACAGGTACAGTGTTACCAGTATTTAATTTAGTAAATATTTCCATATAAAGAAGTTTCCTTTAATTAAGAACTTTATGTATAAATTGTTGTGTTTCTTATGAAAATAAAGTACTGTATCCTGTTCTGGGCTCCTCAGTACAAGAGAGACAAGGAGCTACTGGAGAAGGTCCAGCAGAAACCACAAAGATGATTTGGGGTCTGGAGCATCTCTTCTGCGAGGAGAGACTGAGGGAGCTGGGTCTGGAGAGGGGAAGCCTGGGAGGGAATCGCATCAATGTGTATAAATATCTCTAAGGCAGGTGCCAAGAGGATGATGCCAAACTCTGTCATGGTACCTGGCAGCAGGATGAGGAGCAATGGCCATCAGCTAAACCACAAGAAGTTCCACCTCAGCTTGAGGAAGAATTTCTTTATGTTGAGGGTGGCAGAGCACAGGAACAGACTGCCCAGGGAGGTCATGGATTCTCCCTGTCTGGAGACACTTAAAATGCACCTGCACGTGTTCCTGTGTCACCTGCTCCAGGTGACTCTTCCTTGGCCAAAGGGAGGGGTTAGACTGGATGATCTCCAGAGGTTCCTTTTAACCCTAATAATTCTGTGATTCTGTGACATCAAATTGTTCCTGTATATATGACTTTAGTACAGCAGACACAAGTGATGTATAGTTCAAAGTGCCTGTAGCTAAAAGACAAAGCACTAAAACATTTTCAGGAACASTGACAATTTTTTCATTGTTAGAAATATAAAAGGTTTTTGTTTTTTTTTTTCTCAATTCTGTTAGTATCTACAATTATTCTGTTTGTTTTAGTTTCACTCRCCAAAACTTTTTCCTTGCATCTGTCTTACTGCTGTAGGGATTTTGAGTGCCTTATTGAGTTTTAAACTCTCATGATGAATGAAACAGAATCAGACTGTTCAGATGTCTAGAAGCTAATGGCTGCTGCTGTTATTGCATCAATTAAAAAGAATGAGTAAGAAAGAAGTAGGTTTTGGAACCRTCTGCTTTATGGTAGTTCACACAGCCGAACAGAAATCTGAGAACAAGACTTGAAGGAAAACAAAGAGCTTTACAGTATTTTTTTTTTCTTTTCAGGAAAACACACAGAAGCTAATTTTAGCTTCTTGATCAGATTGACCCAGTCTTTAACCCTGGCAAACGTTACCACAACACACTTCCAATAGACAATAGTTTGCATACCAGCATCACACTGGAAACAGATGTGCGTGCAGGACTGGCTTTTTTTGGGAGACTCTCTGAGAATTCCGCTAGAGTAAAAGTCTGAAAGTGCTTTCTTCCTAATTGGGTTATAAACTGGGTTTTCTTTCAAACCCAGACTGGGATCTCTTCAGAGTCACTTGCACTCTTTAAAAACTTATTATGTCACAGCTATGTTTTGAACAGGCTTTCAAAATATTATTCACTTTGAGAAAAGTTGCTTGGCATGAAGCCTGATTATTTTCTTGRAGGGGAAAAAAATTGTTAACAGCTGAGTTATTCATGGATGATGGTAGTGCAGTTTGTATATCGAAATGTTTGGAATGTGAACAATTACCTCTTTTAGTTTCTCACAAAGTCTCTTAGAGTCTATAAAGTCTGAATTTTGTTGTTTTTTTTTTTTCAAAAATATGTAGATCTTTTCGTGCTGCATCTGTTCCATATTCACCCTTCTCTCCTGCCTGCTYCCCCATCCATTTTCATGGTTTGATCATCAAGTTACCTCTACTACTGTGGCTGTTACCAAGGTCATCACYATCATCCCTGGTGCATTATGACTACTTGTAGAGTTTGGCCCTGTCAGGGACAGTGGAATATTAGTGATCCTGGAACATGCATTTGTGAAAGCCCTTCTCATTCAAGAGTCTTTTTTTTTTTTAATGTAGAGGRTAGAGAAATAAATTACTTTGAAGAATGATAAGATAACACATGCTATCTCATTTTGCATTATATCTGATGGGCCACATCCTGAACATGCAGATAACTTTGTTCAGATCACTATTCTAGTCAGTCAGCCAAATTTATTATTTGTTTCGCAGTAGTATTGGGAACACGTTCCTGGAACAGAATTCCATTATTTGCACTGCTAAACTCAGAATAAAAGGACAAATAAACTCATGAAAGTTTTCAAGCAAGGAATAGAAACACAAGTAGATGCAGACAAATAATAAATGAAGGAGACAAGAACAGAATTACAGCTTCAGGACGATCATCAAGAGAATTTGTAACATATCTGCAAAGGAGGGGTTTTCCTAGATAGTCAAAAATTGTCTCTTCATTCACTGTGATCAAAGTGGAAAAAAAAAGAAAAGGTCTTGTGCAATTTGATCTGAACATACCTCTTCTTCTGTTTTTTTGTTGGTAAAATGAAAATCAAGAGTCTTGTATTTTTATTTGTGCTGATTTGGTTCACATCTCTGCCCCAGCTCAAGCATATAATTCAAATTTTTAAGTGACAGGTCCTTTTTCTTTCTGGCACTGTCRCATTTCATGTAGAACAGTTACATGTTAACATATATACATGAACATATATGCATTTTTTTTCAAAGGCACTATTATCCACTACAGTGGTTAATGACCTGTATGACTGTGATAGCACTAAGCCTGGTCTCTGGGGCACAAAGGGAGGCTCTTAATTCCACCTTTGGTTTTGTTTATATCARCAGAATAGAAGAAAATATATTTCCAATTTAGCTCTTCATTCAATATGGACCCAGTCTGCAAATAGTTTTTGAGGAGTTAAAATTTCATGTAAGAGTCATGCAAGGGATATTTGCTAGAAGCAGCTGATAAAGCTCTGACTTGGGTGGTGATRGGGCAGCTCTGAACCAGTAAAGATGCACAGGTGACAACACCTGGACTGGAAAGTAGTTGGAGGGGTAATAGGGTATTACAGCTATTTAAATATACTTTTTAATGTGAACCCTTATTAGGACTAATTCTAAGACTTTCAAAGCCTGCATTTTGGGGAAAGCAAGACAACCTGAATTAATTTGAGACTCGGTTGATAGTATGTTCTGATGCTCACTCTCATATGTCAGTGTAGCCTGTTAGTCACTATGAAGTGACTTTCTCTGTGTTTGGAGATTAGTCTGATGTAAAACACAAGAAAAAAGTAACACTGAATATAATCACTATTAAACATAAATTGATCCAATAATGCCAAGAACTAGAAATGTATACAAACTTCAGAGGATATCACATTCAGGAAAGATGTGTAGAGCAATCATTTAATTTAGGAAAACTGTGGGAACTGGTAGCTGAATTAAAATGCTGCATCTTGACAAACAAATTATGTTATTTACAAATATGTCTTTGTTTCGCTCTTAGTGACTGTAGCTGATTGTTAAATTTGATCAAAACTTTGGTTCTATTGGAAGGGGGTTTTTTTTAGCTTTAAGGGAAAGAATGCTCACTAGTCATTTAGTCATCCCTTGTCCTCCCAGCATTTTTAAAAAGGTCAGTGAGGCTTGCATCACAGAATTGGCATGTTAGTCTTGTCTCCCATCTGGAATGCATGATACCAACATTTGGACTCTTAAGGGTACRTTGGTGAACATGAAGGTGAATTCTGCCTTGGAGACAGATGTCTGAGAAGTGTTTGGTACTCTGTCTTCTGGCTTYACCACAAACATGACTTTAAACTTCCTTGGTTGTGCCTCCTCTAGAGTCTGGTGCATTTTTAGTGGCATTTGTTAGTGGCATTCTGAACAGCTTCAARCTTCTCTTCAAAACACAAAGCCTATTGCAGAGTATTCAAACAATATGCACAGAACATCATTCAAATGCATTTATTTTGGGTGAAACTTGGAAGTATTTATCTCGTGAAATGTTTTGTTGATTTAACTTTGAAAATTAAAGGAGAAAATTTTTTTTCAAGGGCATTAAAATTAGTGATTTGTTTTCTCATCCCTGGATGGCTCATTTTCATCTTGACTCAAAAGATTTGAGTAACAACTCAACATCCTAGGTGGGAGAGTTTTCCTTTGGTCAAGCTGTGTCGTGCATTTTGTGGTGAGAGAGAAGAAAACAAGTCTTTGAGGAAGGCTATTTTGGTAGGTATTACACATTGCAAAGAAGTATATTTTTTCCAAACCCTCTCTATTTGAAGAAGTCCAGACCTAGCTGAAGTAAGCAGCGAGGTGTATTCCAGATGACCGATTTAAGGGACCTCTGTGGATCCTGTAACTGAGTTAATTATAACTATTTGTATTGTCCTTACTTACTTGTCAGGAAGATAATAAAAAGAATGTCTGCCTAATGAACTTAAACCTTGTAATTGTCCCAGGAGCAGAGTAACTTTTGCAAGAAATAGCTGCTGTAGTTGTTTTGGCCACAAACAGGCTGTGCTTTCTGTAGCACAGGCTGTCCTTGTGACTGCATCCCTAAACCTTCCGACTTTCTTATGCTGGTCTGCCGGCCAACCTGGTCRTCTGATTTTTGGAGACACGGTGGATTAGAAGTCCAGATAGCCAGCTTCTGTATTTTCAGTGGTGTGGGTCAGGGCAAATGCTTCTAATTTTGGGCAATGCAGTTTACTCATTTCTCATGGGGTAGCCTACTCCTTTCCTATTTACAAAAACATCTGTGCTTGCACTTAACTGCATGTTTGAAGACTTACTTGAATCAGAGCCAGGGCAGGTCATGCTGGAACAGTTTTCTCACATGAACTATAGTAATTTATTTTTTTCCCCATTAATTGCAGCTTCTCACTACTGCTCTGAAATTCACAGTTCAATTTGTATTAGTCTGGAAATAGCACTGAATATTTCTATGTTCAGATAAGAATATCTATTCCAGCTTGTCAAATAAGTTACAAGAAATAAAAAAAACAAAAAACAATGGAATAAAGGTTACAAACATGCATAGTGCTGATTTTCCAGTATTTAATATCATGTTTTTATTAAAAGTTTTCCCATTAGAATGCCAAAGTAACTTATATTTTATAAGTTGAACACTTGCTTGGATTAATTTGAAAAATTGTTTTTGTGTTAATATGTGAAACTGAGTTGAATTTTATGTTGCTAAAGAAAAGCAATCAAATTTGCTCTTTTTATCATTTTATCCATACAAGTAAGAGGAAGACTTTCCAAGTACAAGATTATTTTTTCTAGTTATTACTTCTATGTCAAATATAAAAAACCCTAATTTTTCTGACAGTTTTACCTCATAAAAAAAGGCAAACAGGCAGTGCATTCTTCTCTTTGTTTTTTTCTTTGGGAGGAAAACATGGCAACTGTTGAACTTAAGGATACTTCTGGGCTCTGATTCTCCAGACAGTGAATTCAAAGGATATTATGACTCATGTGGCATTATTTCTGAACATAAAATTACTCACATATGAAAGTAATGGAATGTGTTTGAAGTTTTGGGCCAGCATTTTGGTCACTCAGCAGGTGGTTAACGTGTAACCTGGAAAAACTTTGTTGGTGGATGTTAGGAGGAGAATCATTATAAAAGATAGTAGCAAGGTGTTCCCATCTAATGAATTGGCCGGTGATTTACTGGTGATATGCATGGGCAGGGGTGCTGTGGATATTCTAACAGTGCAAGATAATTTAGTGGCACAAGTGAGASAAGGTCCCTGTCCTGTGGCGTGCCTTGCTCTGCGAGCAGCCCTGTCAGCTCAGTGGGGCCATTTGCTGGGTTTAAGTCCTGCTTAAATAAATACAGCCCTGGTGCTGTGTGCACATTTAATGTCTCTTTTGTAAATCTGACCACCACAAGGGAGTTATGAGGGGAGTTCTGCTCATTTTGAATGATCAAGGCTTGTTGCAGATGAAATCCTTCTCATCGATTTCAGCTGTAAGCCTGAGGAAGTCTATCATTCTGCAATGTTGGATCTCTCTGGCCTGAATTCTCTGCTACACTCCAGTGGCAGGAGGGGCTGATGGTGTGATGGTGGCACCTTCCTGCTGCTCTCTCTGGCCTCCCATCTCAAATTCTCATGAAAGAATTCTGAGGAGCAGAAGCAATCTGAATTTACACTGCTGGTGTCATGTCTGTGGCAAAACACTCAGAAGTGCAGCGTCATATGTACAAGAGTGCTGATGCAGCACAGCTCATCAAGCCTGCACTTCTCTCCTCTGGCCCCTGCACCAGCTGTTTCATTTTGGTCCTTGGTGCTTTAGGCACGTGGTGAATGAACCCATGTTTTAGAAACAATTTAAGTAGAAGCAGATTTGGGCATAAATCTTCTCTTGAAATATTTGCTTTAATATCAGCCCAATTTCTGCCGAGTGATGAATATTGGAGTTCTACTAAATGTACATGCAAACAGCTTGAGTACAAGCATAGACATTCCCACATCTCCGTTTCAAGCTGTGGGGAAGTATCTCCAARGCAGCCACGCTCATTTATTATTCTAAGATTTCATTCCATAACACACCTTTTAGGAATTTGGATTCTAGGAGTTTGGCTCCAGTGCTTCTGTGTATCTTTCCAGCCTGTGAGATTTYCTGCCAAAGCATTTTTGGAAAAAGAAGTCTGGGCAAAAAAATAGCATTCTGACAGCAGTATAAGGTGTAGTGTGAGTAGTGACCAATTAAYTACATATAACTGTAGCCCTTAAAATTAGTTGCTCTTCTTCTGACTCCCTTATGACTTCTCATGTTGGTAGAGATGACCAGGAGTCCATCTAATGCAATGCCAGCAGCCAAGCCACACTTACACCCCTGCAGGCCTTGCAGGACCATGTCAGTGCTGAGCTGATGCTGTTCCAGCTGGTGTTCAGCACAGCATTTAACCCCAAAAATAGTTTGCTGTGTTCAAGGGACCTATATTAGTCTTTTGCAGAGAAATGCAAGCAAAAATGCATTGCTAAGTCTGGCCCTGAATGGGTGGAGGGGAAATATATTGCCAGATAGGTTTAAAGCCACTCAACTCACAAGGCCACAGTGATCTTACTTAAAATAGTATAAGACCTAAAATAAATTTAGGAAAAGACTCTTTGAATCAACCACTGGAGCTTCCCACCCTCGGCAGAGACAGCTGTGTTTGACTGATGGGTGCACCTCCCTTCCACGTATGTGTGGTGAGGGTGTGAGATTTTCCCAGTTATTCTTGCTCTTAGGTTGAAGCAGATGTGCTGCCTTGCTCCCTTCAAAGAGAAAAGTGTTCATTTATTTGGCCTGAAAAAATTCAATTGCTGGGACAACAGGTCCTCTAATTCTTTTTGCAATTTATCATCTGTCTGTTCCTCCGGCTGCACAGCCCTTGGTCCGCAGAGGGAAAGTGATGACAAGGCCAGCTGGCAGCAAGCACTCATTGCAGTTTAACCCAGGTGGCCACAGTGCTTAATGGACAACTCAGCTCGCAAAATGCATTGCTGGTGGTGTGGACTTCTAATTTTCATTTTTGCCTGCTCAGTCAGTTCTGGAATTCAGCTAATTGTCTGGTTAATATACTSTCTTCAGCTTCATTGTAAGACCCTTTGCCAAAAAGTGACTTAACATGAAGAAGAGGAATTGTGGGGCTCCAGACTTTTGGCTCCTTTTATGAATATTGTGACAGGCAGACATTAGCTGAGGTTGGATGCAGCTCCCTCTCTGTTGAACAGCAAATTAGAGTTTAAACATGTGGGGAAACATCCTTCTCAAAGGGACTCACATGTCTCAGAGAATTTTCCTTCAGTATTCATGCAGATACACAAGAGTCCTTTTCCAGCAAATATCTTCAGATAGCTAGAAGAAATGAGTCAATAGCTGATGGAATTTTTTCTTTTTACTTTGTTTGCTTGTCTCATCTGCAAAATCCAGAAACTAAAGTTTTGAAAGTAGACARAAAATTAAAAGGGGAACTAAAGTTACTTTTTTTACTTTCCTTCAGTTTTTTCTCTAATACAAAAATTTACAAACAGAGAAGTGGTTCTTCCACAGAGATAAAATCTTGCTCTTTGGCCTCCTCAAACTCTAATAAGAGTTTGTTTAGATAAACTGATTGATGGGGCAAATTCTGCATTCAGTGCTTCTGGCCTTTATCTTGTGACTGCTCCAATGCAGGTTGATTTGAGGACCCTCGGGGACTCCCGTTGTGAAGGCTCCTCCCTTCCAAATGTCTTCTGAAGGGGACCATCATTGTTTTTTAAAATAAAACAGAAGCAGCTCTGCAAAGAACTCATCATTTTYTGCCTTGAAATTACAATATCCTGCATTACCACATTAAGAGAAAAAAACGCTGTGTTTTTAAAAATTTCTTTCAAGACATTCTMAGTACTTCCAAATCAGTAGTAATGAGAAAATATTTCAGAAAATATTTCAGGTTTCTAAACCTGAAAATCATGGCAGGTAATGGGAGGTGGAGGATCCAYTTTCTGAAATAGGATGCTGTGGGTATTTCATCCTTAGAAACTTGGTCATAATCCTCTSCACAAGAGCTTTCTCAAATAGGCCAGCATATGTAGAAAAGATAGAATAGATAGGAGAAGAAATTGCATGTTGACAGTAGATATAGGTTATTCAATAAAAGAGAGGACAGAATCAGTTTGAAGAAGAAAATGCTAATTTTATTCTCACTGTAATCTTTTCTTTTTTACGAGAAGGCAAATACAAGCCTTTGTGCTATGTCTGCCTGATGTTGCCATGTATACAGAGATTAACTTCATTCATAGACAGCTGAATCCTCAGAGGAAAGTTTAAAGCATTGGTGTCTAGACCACTGATATGACTCATGAATGCACAGCCTATAACCAATTCCACCCTGTGTTTTTGGGTCTGCAAACTGCCTGAAGCTATAGCTCAAAAAGGCATGTCTGTGTGTATGCATGTGTATCTGTCTGTATGTTTAATTTGAGATCTGTTGTACAGCTGTTGATTTTGTAATCAAGCCTTCCTTACTTTATTACCAATCATTTTAGATGGTGGGAGACGGTTAGTGAGAGTCTAGGCTACCAGGAAAGTAAAGGAAGGAGCAGGAGGACAATAAGTTGGAAAAGCCTCAACTGAATCAAAAGGGAGGATGAAGTGGAGTAACAGAAGAGGGGAGAAAGACCTTAGGAGCAGTCATGAATGTGGACTTAGTGCATTAGTCACTTACATATAAATARTTTATTTTTTTTAATTGCCATGTTGACAGAAAGACTTCTGGTCTCRACTATTCCCTAGCATTAAGAAATTAATAAATCCTTCAGAAAATACTTGATGAAAAAATAATTGTCAGTTAAGTCCTTAGCAAGACAATCAGCAAGCTAGGAGTCCTCCAAAGGATAGCAAGACTGAGCTAAGCATTTGGGCTTACGTCAGAGCATGATTTGGCTTCTGCCATAGCTGGAGAGAAAAGGAATGAGCTCATAAGAACAGCGCGCATTTGCATACAAGGGAAACCAAGCCACCAAACTGGCTGGTGGAACAGTCAGGCCATGCTCCCAAGGGAACAGCAGCTTAACCAACAGATGTTTGCTCAAATAGCAAACATGTGGAATCTTCCGGTGATGGATTTATTCAAATCCAGGTGGCCAGGAGCCAGGAATATGAAAAAGAGGCAGGGTGAAAGTTATTTTTATAGCTCTTTACTGGCCCAACAGATTACATTTTCATGAATGAGAGAGACGTCAGTTAGCAAGTTCTACAAGGCCCTGATTTTTTGAGGTCTTAGAGTGACAGGACCCAATTCATTCAGACATGGAAAAACGAAAACTAGCTGACTAGGAGGTTGCAAAAGTCCTCCCCCAGAAATGCCCTTACTGCTGCCCTTGGCTCAGCTGGGACTCACAGCATGTGTGCGAGCATAGGAAGTGTCTCAGCTCACACCAGATATTTTTCCAGTTCYTTTTTTCTTGGAGTAAATGTACTATATATTCCATGTGATTTCTTTATCAGGTATCTTGAACTTCTAGACTTCTTTAGATAATCACTGTAGCTCTTAGGGAATTCCAGTGCTTGTGTGTCTGTTTCACGATGACACAAAACTAACCCCCCTATCACATGTGTATGAACAAGAGCGGCGGGTGGTATTTCGCTGAGCGTTGCCACAAACCGTTGCTTTTTCCTTTTCATGTTGAGCTGATTACTTTGGGACCTGTCTCCCAGTCCAGGATCTCGGGTCTGTGGGCACAGTATGTGTACAGCAGCCGAATAGTCTGTTCTCAGATTAGATCTATGGGGCAACAGATGAAAACAACCACCAACAAAGTATAACGTAACACTGGAACTAGACTGCTCAAATGGAAAAAGGTGGAAAAAAAATCCCATTTTCGGTTTGGAGTTCCACAATGCAAGTTTATAAACAGTATAAATCTTCCAAGAAAAAATTCTATTTATTCTACCATAAAGTTGGCTCATTTTCTCTTAAAAAGCATAGAAAAATGGCCACTGATGGAGTGTTCAGACAGTTTTAATGGCAAAAGCCATATTTTGCAAAGCAAACCAGCTTCTCCTTTTCAGACCAGTGGCAGCTCTGAGTTCACTTGTGTTTTCCATCTGTTTGATGTATCTCTCTGTTGTCCCTGGGCTGAGATTGCAAGGTCCCAGAGGAAGAAGCTGCATTTTCAGTTGTGTGTTTGCACAGTTCTAAAAGCAGATTGGGATCCCTTTGTGTTAGGCACTACACAAATATGTAGGAAGAGAGCAGACCTCCCCCAAAGGACTSTCAATCTGTTACAGACGGACCAGATAAAGGATGAAAGACAGAATGGGTCGAGAGGTACCAAAGGTCAAATCACAGCAGAGCTACGCATAGGACAAACTGTCCTGACATTCAGCCACTGGACTACCCTGCTGCTGCAATTGCACTGGGAATGTGTTTCCTCGGCCTTGTTAATTTGCCAGAGGAACCTGTTCAATGTTGTGAGACTTTTCCCCCCTATTGAAGAAAGGAGGAGGGTGTATGAGAAAGAATGTTTGTTTGAAGGTTTGTGGATGAGACACAATTTGCAGGGAGGACATCGTATCTTGCACTAACTGAAGCAGAACAAGACCTGTAAAAAGGCTTGTCTGTRTAAAAATATTAGGTTCTTTTTTTCYAGAYTGAATCTCTTGGCTTTATAAGATCTGTAGCTGCTCCCTAAAAACTTTATTTTGCTTTATTCTGATYCCAACACAACTGTAATGATATAAGTTGGTGAAGTCTTTTATTGTGAATGAATGAGACTGTGAAAATATCTTCCAGTTTTCCACCATGGTTTTTGTCCAGAGGAATTGCCACATTTCATACTGGAGGGATGCTTATTAGATACTGTCTAAGCAGTGAAATATGTCCACCAAGATGTTCAGGTTTGCATTTATTGCATAGCACTGAGGACATGGAGTCATTTGAACAGAAAATGCCAACTTCAGCCTTAGCAAAGAGGGCCTTAATACTTATAGACTTTTCTATTGTACAGATGGAGAAGGAAAAAACTCTTTTTCTGAAAATCTTTCTGAGAAGCATGGGAAGCCATACAGTTGTTACTCTAGGAAGTTCTGCATTTCATTAATACGATTTAATATCCAATTTAATACAAAAACCTCAGTGCCTGGCTTGACTTGAGTGCCTTGATATTAAGGTGAGACCTATTTCTGTTGGGCCTTATGGACATGCGCCTTATGGATGTCCCTACAAATAGAGACTTTGACCTCTATTAAGGTATGAGAAAATGATCACAGGGTCAGGATTTCATCCAGGGAGCTGAGGCAATTCTAGCCTGTGAAAAGCACACAGAATTTTGCAAGATTGCAAGAATTGCTGTGCAGTATTCTCTGGATCTTATTGTCACTTGGGGAGCCTGAGATWTGCACTGAAGAAAAAGCTTCTCTGCCTAATATCCTAATGCTAAAAGGTAATAAAGTGATGGGTTCTGTAAGCCTGTGTTGGGAAGTTTCAAAGTATTTTTTCATATGTTGACTAAGTATGTAAATGCTTAATAATAAAGTCATTGTTACTTGTATCTTTAAAAAAAATTAGTTCCTACATTTAAAAAGAAACAAGAAACTTGTTTAATTTTCTGGGAACGTTGTCCAGTGAAACAACTATCTTCCCTATGGACTAATAAAATTACTGTAGAGCTGCCAAAACTCATCTTGAAAAGTAAATAGAAAATCCWGCAACTTTCACTCATGTAAGTGAGATGGCCATTGCACAACGGCTCTCCAAGTTTAATTAATCTTACTTTGAACATTAAAGTTATTTGAAGTGGGTTTGACTGTAAGATTTTTGTGTACTACCAGGCACAGCTAACTTACCTATCTCCAGCAGAGAGGTCTGTTGGTGTTTTTTCCATCAGTGTAAACCTTTTTTTGCTGCAGTTAATCCTTATCCGTCTGTCTTTATGATTTCAGTATTGTTTCATGTAGTTCTACACTTTGCCCGAACTCTTAATTTACACATTTGGTTTGGCTGAGTCCCTTTCACCCTGCCTACAGATTTATCCCATGTCATCTCCTCATAGCAATTTATAACCTCTATAAAATGTCATGTAGAGTTCCTTTTTATATGTTTCTGAGTAATGGCTAGAAAGAATTGCATAGGGAATCAAAAATCTAATGAGCTGTACATTATTTTACTATTTATAACCAGAGAACGATCATTGACAATATTTGGCAATTTTACAGCTAGGAGCCCGGGCTATTGTGCTTTTGAATGTAATTTATTAAGCAAATAAAACTCTTATTGGTAGCTGGTGCTGTTAAAGCTGTGGCACCGCATGAGTTCCAGGCACATACGAAGTTTCGTAGTACCTGCATACATCTTGAGTGTCTGGACACTAATATTTTACACTTACTTCATAGCTTTATTTATTCAATTGCTTTTATGCCCTCGATTGAGCTGTTACTGGCCATTTTTAGTAGAAGCCTTGGGTGGGGAAGGAGGGGGCAGGGCAAGAAATAAAATGCGTTTATTCTGGGAAGATTTAAATCCTCATTTTATGAGGCATGGTTTTTAGTAGGTCTAGGCAGTGCAGAAAATGGCCAAAATATTAGTGGCTTACACCAGCATAAAAAAAATCTTGGAAAATAGCATTGAGGGGGGAAAAAAATTACTAGTGCAAAATCACCCTGTGATAGCAGGAATGTATTCAGCACTGATCCTGAACTGGTTGTGGGAGTTTTAATTCCTTTCTCACCTTGACTAGATTCTCCTAATGGAGTTGCTTGACTCACTAGAAGGAAGTCTTGCAAAACTGCTGGGAATTAATATAATCTCATTGCATAGCTGTGTSTGTAGGTAAATAAGTTTGGCTTCATTTCTTTCACAGTGATTTGTATCTAGCAGGAAAAAACTTTTCTGTTTGTGTTTTGTTGGTTTTTTTAAAACACTTAAATGATTGTGGTTCTTATTGCCCTGATGACTCATATGGATATAAATCAGGATTATTTCCCCTTCAATTAGTGAGATTATACCAATATAAAAGAAGCATAACCAAAGCCCCCCGCATCATCTGTGTTAAAGGGGAGTAAGACCAAAAGCTGCTCGGTTATTCATGTGGCTAACACGTTTGTCACTTGATTAGATCTTGCTATTTACATAATGCCTTTAAATGAATTAAAATAACAAGGTGTTGTGCTAMTGGCATAAACATTTGCTTTGGGGAATAAAAGCAGTTATTAAAAACYTTATCTCCTCAGCATCTGTGTTAATGGATGGCAATTTAACAGAAGTGAGGAAACCAGGAGATAGTGGATATTAAAATGTTGAGGTATGCGTTTGTGTATGTTAAAATGGATAGTTTGCACTTGTTTGTAGTACTGACTTTTCTTTCCATGGATTGCTTTTCCTTCTTGAGAGGCCAGTTCTGTGCATGTGAGAAGTAGCAGAGGGACTAGAAGATGTCTTACTATTTCTATGGGTGGTTTTTGTGTTTTTTTTGTTTGTTTGTTTGTTTTTTTGGTTTTGTTTTGTTTTGGGTTTGTTTTTTTTTTGTCACCCACAATTGTAGGTGGTTTGGTTGCTTCTCCACATTCTGCAGCCAGATATTGGAACATCTTCTGTTGTCATGGCTGCTGTAATTCCATTTAGTAATATTGCCTCAAGACGCAGCTCTGTCCAGGAGTGGTGCAGGCTCTGGGAACACAGCTCATGGAATCATACAATCAAAGAATGATACATTCATGTAATCATAGAATATCTTGGATTGGAAGGGACCTTCAAATTCTCTAGTTCCAACTGCCCTGCCACAAGCAGGGAACCTCCCACTAGACCAGGCTGCTCAGAGCCCCATCCAGCCTGGCCTTCAGCACTTTCAGGGATGRGGCACCATAGCAATACATATGGCTCTTGGGAAAAGGCAGCACTCACAATGTGCCTCCTTGCTGCCATCAAATATGGTTTGCAGTGCCATTCTGCCTTGTCACAAGGCAGATTTGGCTTTTAAATTAATATCTCTGCCCACCCCCCTTTTTTTCCCCCCTTCCCAGAGACAAAAATGAAAGCATGCCTTAGGCTGGTTAAGAAGGCACCAGTGGGTTGAAAAGTCTGTGAGAATGAGCAAACCTTCTTCCTGCATTAGTATTAAGCAGGATATCCTGTTCCTTGATCATCGCCTCAAGGATGAGAGAATTCTTATATACAGTATACCTTAGTTTGAGGCTGAGAAAAGAAGAGACTTCATCCATTTTAGGAATCTTGCAGGGGGGTGGCCATGGCAGGGGGGAGGAAAAGTTAATAGGAAACAGATTTAGAAAAATATTGTTTCTATTCTTCTGGGTGAATAAATCAGTGACTGAAACAGCTTGATAGCTGTAACCATAACCTGCTACACTGCACAGAAATAAATATTCCCTTTAGGTCACTGTCTACATACCGTATCATATCTGCGCTTGGCAACAAGYTCCTGCCATGTGCAGTAAACACTTGTGAGAGAATGGACGGGGGAAGGTAGAGCTGGGCTTTTTAACAAAAAATGATTGGAAAAATAGCATTCCKGGATATTAGTAATGCATCACTTAGATTTCACTACGCCATGTTTATGTCCTGTGTGCATGGGATATAATTTGATTTCCTATGAACACATACAGTTAATCCATACCTGAAAGATCAGGTAGCTGTGCTGTCCTCAATAGCACGAGTAATTTCATACCATTTGGACTATTTCTCAGCTGCATTTGTTTCTTAGTACTTGTACGAGTGTAAACAGCAGGAGAAAATAGCTGATGCAACATCCTCTGCATCACTAGTTTGAATTGTTTGGTTTTCTACACACAAAGTCATTCTCACATCTTGGGGAAATACTTTCAAGTTCATTTAAAAACAATGCTGGCAAAKATCTGTAGACTATTTTTTAAATTTAAATTATTAGTTCTGCTTAATTTCAATATTGCCCTATAAACCAACCTACCTATGCTTTGCCTTCCACACATCACAAAATGCTCCATTAATGTCKTCCCCTGCCTCCTCAAACCTGCGTACCCAAGGTGTCACAGCAAAYTGAGCACTGAACGACTTTGTTAATTTCACGTTTCCATTCAGATTTATTGACACACGCATGTTAGAGAGGGAGAGCACTGGCCATCGCCTTTAYGGAGTTTCTCTAATTATTGAACTAGGACCTCTAGGGTCTAGTAAAGCTTTGCACTGTTAGTTAATAATAAAGTGACTGAACTACTCCTTCTCTATTTTGTTTTTTTTTTTTTCCTTTTGACTTCTTTGGTACCTTCTGGCCTTTCTAAAGGCAGCCCCCACCTACTGCAGTAAATTGTAGCTGTAGCCTTGATAATACAGTACTTTGACAATRAGGTCTCAAGGGGTGCTTACTGAAAGAGATTAAACTGTAATTAAACTGCCCTATGAGTAAGAAGGAAAAGGGRAAAAAAAAGATTTGTGGTTTTCATAAAACAGAAAAAAAATACATTCACTGGTGTTTAGAGCTCAGAGACTTTTTTTTCGCCCTCCATCTTGACTACAAAACAATCTTATTTTTAGCTGGACAGGGTTTTGCAGTAGTGCCACATCAATCCCACAATCCTGTTCTTTGAAATAATTGCACTGAGTTAGTCCCCAGTCAGCACTAACTGACTGAAAAGCAGGAAAGAAACATTTAACACACATCCATAGAAGTGGATGAAATTTGCCATAAAAGTATGAATTTATGTAAGCAGTCTGCAATTCTATGTGTGTATATATATATATATAAATATACATCTTGAATAGGGCCTTAATTGAGCATGCAGCTATATAATATCCTTTTGTTTGGGCTCAAAATTTTGTTGGGGGTTGGGGCGGATGGGTTTTTATTTTTATTTTTTTTTGCTTTTTTTATTTTTAACCCCTCCACTTATCAGCTCAGCTATTAAATATTGTGGCTTTCCAGCTATCAGTCTCTGATCAGCACAGTTAGTGCATTTTACCTTCCAAGGAAGTGCACTTTGAGCCAGCTGGAGCACGAAAAATGTAGGAGCTGGAGAAAGTCATAATTGAAACAGGCGACTGCTCCAGTACAGACAGGAAATAAAAGGAAGACGGGGCCCTTCAATGTATTAAATTAGATGTTTCAAATTCAGACAGTATCAGGAAAAAGAAGACTTATGTTAGAAAAAAAAAGGTAACAGTAAGTTCATTCAGCTGAACACCCAGCCCTCCCTTCTTCCCCCCCTTAACATGTGTTTTTGCTGGATTCTTACTCTGATGCACTGAAGGGTAGAAACTACACAGGCCCCTCTGGTTGCCAAACAGCAGAGTAGCAGGTCGTGTACTAATGTTATATTATCCGTATTTTCTCTCCCTTCAGACACTCATTGGATATTCTCTTTCTGTAAATTAAGCATGAAATGATGTTGGGCTGAGGAAACAAGATTTCAGCTGCTCAGCAGTTAGAAAGGAAAATATATTGTACCTATAGCAAAAACATAAATTGTTTACATTTCCTGCATGTTAGTTTGAAATATTTAACCTCTCTATACGTAGTGTGTGCTCRTGTACATAGATTATGTATACATTTGCATGAAAACTGATTTCTTCTTTCTGTACAGCCACCACCTCATGTTGTTGATTTGCATGGTTTTATCATGCCTGCAGAACTTTCTCCTTAGTCACGTGTGTGAATATGTATAGTGCATGATGACAAAGCATGAAAATTTTTAGTAATTCAGAGTTTAAAATTACCCTATTGTACATGAGTAACTATGTGTGAGCTCTTATGGGTCAAAGCAAGTGCCACTGAAAATCCCATGTTATGCTACTCCATGGTGCAGCCAGTGAATCTGCAAGATGTRTTTTGTGTTTTGGTTTTGGTTTGTTTGCCTGACAATGTAATAGCAAAGTACTAGATCTAATATTTGTATTCTTTCATCTTTGCCTCTAAAATGACCTCAGGGGAATTACTTAACATTAGAGCTGGTCAAGATTTTTTTAAATTCAAAATATAATTTTCATTTCGATGAAAAGCATTTTTCAATTAGTAATTGAAAATACTATTTTTCACCCAACAACTGAAATCTCTATATTTTGAATTATGAAGTATAACACACTTCATAGGCCAGAAGATAGTCCAGAATCTRTTAAAGTCTGACTGATTGGATATATCTTTCTGTACACCTTGAAACCTACTTAACTTGGCACTTCAGGAAAAAATAAGTCTTTGGCTCAGAACAATTAGGATTTACAAAGCATATAAATTACAGCAGGAATGCCTCTAATCACTCATTTACCTTTTAAAATGCCTCAAGTGTTTTGGATTAGAGGAGAACCATTACAAAGATTAAAATGAAATATCTTCGAAGCAAATAGATATAGGGGAAAGTTTTTTTTTTTTTTTCTGTTGGTAATTTTTTTTTTCATGTCATAAGGAAAAGTTTTGAGGCATATGGTATGCAAACAAAAAGCTGTTTATTGGGACAACAGGAGTTTTAAAAAGTGAAACAGGCACATGGAAACCTAATAAGGAAGCTGGAGGAGTAAAAAAATAGATGAATCATGAGATTAAGGAAATTCCTTAGCTGTGTTAGGGTTCTGTGCAGTTCTTCGTTGTCTCAAACATTCTAGAGGTGCTCAAAAGTAAAGCTTTTATTTTAACTATTATCTTCATTTGGGCTGTCTAGAATGTCCCCTCCTCTTAAAAGCAAGATAATTTCTTTTTTTCTGACTTTGGCCATCTTATGTGCATGCTACCCTGTTGCTATGCACACAAGAGCTAATTAGATCCTAGAATAATCAGATGACCAGGAGGTAAAGCTTGGTAGATTGGTATTTCGCATCCTTCTGTCTGGTCACTTGAGGAGATGTTGCAACTGTTTTTGACTAGAGGAAGTTACTGGAAAAGAAGAAWCACTTGGTTAAACAAAGGTACGTGTATATGCAACGTGCAAAATTTTACAACTMTTCTCTAGATTTCTGGAGTGTAAATTTTCTCAGTTTCTTTGTAAGGTTTTCAGTTTTTTGAAAGAAACCACTGCAGCACCTTTTTGGTGAAGGAATCCCTCATTGCAACTGCCTTTATATTTTGTGCAAAAGCCAACAAGGAGGAATTGTGAGTAGCACAAAGGAATGCAACCTAGATAGAACTAGAAAATGCYTCTTGGGCTTACAAATTCTGGAAAGTTGCCCAGACATGGAAGAAGACCAGAACATTTGGTTGAATTCTTGTTGCTGAACCATGGGGAAAAAATTACTTAAAGTTAGGTTCTTCTTGGTGAAATCTGTGGCTTTGAGGGATGATTAGCTTCAGTAGTTTTAGGCTTTTGGTTGCAGGTTTGGTCAGGTTTTTTCCTATTTATGAGATAGATGGGAGGTGAAAAAAGTATTTTTTWTCTTGCAGGTCAATTTTACATAGGTGTGATTCAGTAAACATGCATGCTTGTGAAATTATAAAATGCAAGAGACTTCCGTGTTACATGACTCCATATCTGAAAAACCTCCTTTTTATCTTGAAAATGATGGACATCACACCAACTTGATTTTGCTGTTAAAATTAATTTGAGAAAACTTCCTAAAACTGGGCTTGAAAACCTGTGACTATGTTAAAAGAAGTAGTTTAAAAGTAAGCAGAAATATCTCCTATTATTTAGCTCACAACTGAATCCTTGCAGGAAAAATGTATTGTGCRTGCCTAGGGTGAAGTGTGCTTCTGGGAAATTGTTAGTGCAAAACCTCTGATTAAATGACATGTGTTTTTTTATATTGTGAGAAAAACAGTGCTGTGGAGGGAGAGCTGTGCTTATGTAGTGTGAAATGTAGAGGTCTTATTCAGTTCTCCACCTGGACACCGAGATCTGTAACTTCTGCAGGCCCCATCTTCCTTCTCTGAAAAGGGAATGTTCCATTTTAATGGCAGCCTTCTCAAGAATGTCCCTACAAAACCAAGCCAAGGCTGGGATTTCCAAAGACTTAGGGAATGTTTGTAGCTTTGTGTGGGTGTAACTAAGCTGGCTTTCAGGAAACAAAACGCGCCTCTTGGGCAGCATAGGTTTCAGGCACAAAGTATTTCCTTGAAGAGGCAAACCTTCAATAGCCGTGGCCACAAAAGACCTGTGTAGGTGTGAGAGCGAAGAATCAATATAACTTTTTCACCTTAGGTTTGTTAATTGTGCTGTGGGATAGTGCCTTTTAGAAATCCTGCCAAAGAGACCATTTGCATGTGGGGTTGAAGTGTACATCGGGGCTGGGGCATTTTTCACATCCTGCTGTCAGTGGTAGGTCCACACTTGAATTCAGAGCTKCTTCCAACCCGGGGAGCTGTGGCACTCCAGGAGTGAGAAGCTRGTGGGGCGGCACAGGAAATGCCAGCAAAACAGCCTGTTCAAAGCAGTGCTGGGCTGCTGCTTCCGTCTGGGGCTGGAGATGGTTCATTTGGAGAAATCCTCAGACTCGTCACTTACTGACAGATGAGAGGTGTGACCTTCTGTGTTGCTGACAGATGACTGACTGCAGGGGGGTGATAAGACCTTGTAATCAACGTGAGTGCTTTGATGAGATGTGCAGACCCAGTCCACCAAGAAGAAAAGGGTTGAGTACAGCTCCCCAAGCTGCTCTGCTCAAAGAATTGGCGGATTTACTACATTCTCTCTGTGTCCAATATTCCTGCATTACCTTGGAAAAAAAGCTGAAAGAGAAAGTTACGTTCAGTCTGGTTACAGTATTAGTTTGCTTAAAAGATTAATCTGATGAGGGTGTTCTTGAAAGCAAGTTTTTTCCCTATTGTTTTGCATTAATTCAAATTCAGGATTCTAAACTTTTAAAAAATAGCAAAAAACATGGTGTGTTCTTTTCTGTCAGGGGTAAGGCATGTTTGTGACATGGGCTTACGTCACTTTGAATAATTTATTTCTTCCATAGTCAGCGTAAATGGTTTCTGCTTGATTAACAGAAACCAGAATTTAGGCCCACAGCTTGCACAAACATTTGTGCAATTCTCTAATAGTTTCTTATTTGCCTACAGCAGAAGAATGAATCCAGAATTAATTAGCACATCAGAAGATTCTCACCTCAGCTTCCTGTCTTTCTTTTGTATTTCATTATTTCCCCTCCTTTCAAATTGGTGTTCCTAGGCATGTAACAATATGCAGCTCAAGACTGCAGAGGCTGATAGGAAATATTCCTTCATTTACTTTTCCTGTCTTGCATTTTATGTTTGACTCATGGGTTTGGTGCCAAACTGCCAGCAGTAGCCTGGCTTTGGGAAGAAACAGCAACCACATATTTTTCTTGTGGCTTTTACCTGATGTCAGAATTTCAGCTAAGTCTGCAAAATGATGCATAGATCTTCGCAGATGTTTTGGCAAACTTGGCTTAAAATTCAGATTTGTAATGAAGCTGAAATCCATAGGATATCTGGGAGTTCACTTCAAAAGTTTCTCACAGCTCCGTGGGCATATTGGCTGCAGCAGGTGCCAGCTGGATTGCTGTTCTCCAGCCTCCTCTGCACAGGCACTCACAAAGCCAGTTTGGGGAGATGTTCAACATCGTGTAGGAGCACATGTAGGAGCAAGGTGCTGGTGGAGGTGAAAACCAGGCACCTGCTCATCCCTTTACTTTACAAAACTTCCCTCATAAATTTTGAGTCACGGTGAAGTCTTGTGAGGATGGCTATTAAATCGAGACAGTAGGGTGGAAAAAACGTGAGAAGAGCCCCTGATTGGTTAGAGTGAAAACAAGCTCTCCTGTCTGAGCTTGCTGACACAAGGAAAAACTGYTTGTGGAAAGCACCAGTCTTGGATACAGAGTGTATTACCAGAAGATACCCACGGCATTTCAGCTGCTCTGTGGTAAATGCCTCCACAYAGGGGTTTTTTGAATCGTGATAAATTCAACACAGTATTTTCAGTGCGGTTTTTTTGTGTGTGTGCTGTTGCCAGGGTGCCACTGGCATGTCATGGAGCCATGCCCTTATTTGTGCTGGGGTGATTTGTTCCCCTGTGTGTTTCCCTATATAATATTAAGAACGTTGCCATTCTGAGTGCATCCCCTCTCAGGTCTCTCATGCTCAGCTGTGCTCTCTTGTGTGCTTCAAGAAGCACATTTTCTGTGGTGGTTGAGTCATGAATTCAGTTAGGTGTCATCTTTTGTAACATCTGATATTCTGGTAGCAATTTCCTCTTGATCAGTGCACCAGCTCTGGCTCAGGGGAACAGCATTCCAAGAGTTGCTTCTCTTTTTCTGTTATTTGTTTTCTGTGATGTGTGAATAGCATTTTTTTTGATTGCTCACCATCTGATGACCTCTTCTAAAATGCCAGGCCAGTTTTGTTTCTGCAGCTGTACTTGATGTTGTGCGTGACCTCCCATGCTTTATATTCTTCTGTTGGTCTTCTCCACACCTCTGAGAGGTCCCCTTATTTCTCTSTCCTGGCCATAACATGCCCTCTGACATTAATTTGCCCTCTTAAACCTGGCTGTGCTCATTTAAGGCAAAGTTTCATTTCAGCAGTGCTTTGTGTGGTCCCAAACCCTTCATTACATATTCTTGTGTACAAATCCTTCCTCAGTTTTTTTTTTCAATGTATTGGGCTATTAGCATCAACTTTTGATCTGAAAAATGAGGAGAATAGAGTCTGTGGCAGACTGTACTTTCTCAAGGGTAAAGTAAGTAAAAGGCACCGAGGAGCTGCAAGCTGATGCCAAATGGTTTGATAACATTGTCAAGGTTAATTTTCGTTCATAGCTATTTCATAGTTAAAGCAAGACATCATATTTAAAAATAATTTTTTTTAAAGCTATATAAAGGAATAGAGTACTTCCCTACTTGAAATTATTACTCCTCTCCTCCTGAGCTAGAGTGATTCTTCAGTATCTGGTTACAGTCTGCTTAAACTCAGCAGYGCTTAAATCAAAGTGATATTTAGATTCTATGAGCCAGAGTCTCCTTCCAGGCCAATAAACATCTAAAGTAACCAYAGATTTACACCTAAGTAAACCCATGGCTTCTAGGGGGCTATTTTGGACTTGCACCACTCTAAGTGCGAAAAGAATGTGGCAATAAATGATGACAATAAAAATGCTTTATTAAGCTGTTGTGAGTGCACTAAAGTCATAATAAGCACATCTATTTACATTAGCATCCATTAAAATGTAGCACATGCATTAACTAATAAAAAATAAAGTTTAATGTGGATGCCAGGCTATGACACTTGAACTCTTGAATTTTATCAGCTCTGTGAAGCAGGTCCCATTTAACAGAGCTCTGCCTCTCCTGTTTTGGTAGTAAGCAGGAACTAACAAGTTATCTGTCCTATTTTCCTTTTCTAAGCTATATTAAAAAAMGTTCAGTGTGTGCAAAGGCCACGATAGCAGTCTTGCTATGATGCACTGGCACAGGAGGCCAAGAGGTATCTGTCACTGTCACACAAACCAGCCTCTTAATTTCTTGTCTTCTTTATTTGTTATGGCCTGAACACACTGTCAGTGCTTGAACAATCATGATGAAACTACACAAATGAGTAAAGTGATTGGGATTTGGAATTTATATGTTGCCCTGGATGGTTTGAGTTCAGACTTGCAGTACCAAACCTCAATTTACTCTTCTGTTTCCAGTATATGAATTTTACCAAAGTTCTCACTTACTATAATCACCATATTATATCATTGCACAGTAATAACTGTCCAATATACTGTAAATTATTGTAGGTCTCTTCCTCTAATTTGTTCACTGAGAGGAAATGGACCATTTTTATGGGAGAGAAATGAAGCAGTGTTTCTCAGAAAGCAGAGCGTGCAGATGACCATCTTATTATTAGAAAAGAGGAAACATCAAAAGATGCAGAGCCGTTTGTATAATCATCCCAAACTAYTGTGGTCACCCTTTCAGCAAAGCCTCCTTCAGCTTTCCCACCCTTTCCCTGCATGACTCTGCACCAGGTCACTGCATGCTCTGCAGTTGCTCACTGTGCAGGCCCTGGAAAAAAATGCAAAAATAGCATCGTGCCTGACAAAAATGTCCCATTCTCGTGCTCGGAGACACTGAGAGCATCGGGTGGAGGCTGCACCTGAGGGATGGCTGTGCAGCCTGGCTGCTGACTCCAGCGGCAGAAGGGCTGCAGCTGGAYCTTAAGTCAGCTTGCAGCAGAGAAATACAAATTTGGAAGAGCACCGGGGGTTTGTTCTGTTTCATTTTTTTTTAATTATTTCTACAAATAGCTGGAACGAGTGTTTTTGGTGGTTTAGTTCATGCCTGCATGTTTGGTGGGSTTCATTTAGCTGGCTACAGATGAATCTCCAGGCCTGGATTTCTTTGTGACCTTACTGGTCAGGGGTGTCTTCCCCACCCTCCCAGGCAGTCACACTTTTTCTTGACAAGTTGCATTTCCAATGTTTTAAAAAAACCTGCCATTATTACACTTTAAAAAAAAAAAAAACACTAAAGCTGTAATGATTTCAAAGTTCTTGCTTTTTAAAGAGTGAATTTGGCACAGTGGACGTTATTAAATGTAGTTTCAGCCTGTGTTRCAGACATTTGATGTAGGTCTCCAGAGAAAGGCTTATAGACTGTGTGAGAAATAATTCCGTTTTCCTTTAAGAGAAATGTTGCAAAGAAATTAAAAATGTTAAAGTGATAAAACRCTACATACCACTTTAATATACAGCACTGTCTGTATACTCCTTAAGAGTAAATCAAAACGTGGCATTTATTTTATACCTTTATTTTGTTCTGAAATAAGGATCTACTAATAGTAAATATTTACTTTCTTTTCTTTTTCCACAACTACATATTTTCCAGAATAGTTTTTCTGTCATCAGAATTGTTATTTTTTAAATACAATTTTTATGGGAAAAAATGTAACTAAAACTGTGTTACTACTTTTATCTTCAAAAACCTCCACTGTAAAAGAAGAAAGTAGCTCCTTATGTTCCCAGTTGTAAATACTTTATTTTCAATCATCGAAGTTTATAAACCCATAGAAGAGGGAAAACAAACCACTGAGGAGACAACAATAAAAGTACCCTCTTCTTAGGGGAAAACCAGTAATTTTTTGCCAATCAATCAGCATCCACATTGTTTCTTTTTCTCCATTCCTGTTTAGTTGATGTACCTATCAGCCACACARTGTCAGAGCTGGACAGAAATGTGCCATGTGGATCTTCCAGTTCACCTCCTCCTCCACCTTCTTGCACAGGAAAATACTTTTTTGCATGGCAGAACCTAACACCACCTGACACACATAAGAGTTACAGAACAGCTGCACAGTCTGCCCAGAAAAAAACCCACATTTTTCCTTTGTAAAATTGACGGAAAAAGCTGAAAGTTTAGGGCCCTCAGCATTTTGGAAAGTGCTGAACCCTCAATATGRATTGAAGAATTATGTACTAAGCCTCAGGATAACTGGAATATAGTGAAAAAAGAGAATAAAGGAARGAGCAAGAGGAGAAAAAGTTCGAAATTACAAATAATCTTTTAATCTCATTCTTCTTCCTGTGTGCATTTTCATTTTTTCCCCTTCCTTGTTTTAGAAAAAGTGCCATCACTGCATTAAAGCCCTGAGAAAATTGCTGTGCAGTCAAACCTCAGAATTATTACCATACCACATATAGGGTTACATAAAATGAGGTGTTTTTTTCCTTAAATCCGAAGATTGTTCGTTCACACAGCTCACGCATTATAATCAAATGTGAACACAGGAAAACGGTCCATGGGATCAGCCCTCAGTAYGACTGTAACTCCCAGTGAGGTGGGTGGAAGTCTGGATCATAGTGTGGCAGGAGAATAGAAGCCCTTCTGTTCTGAGATGGACTTATCACATGGTTAGCAGMTGGAATTTATGTGAAGTCTTATTAAATAAAACAGCAGTAACCAGTCACCTACTGCTGCAATATACTTGGAGGTACAGTACCTGAATATTTTCAGAAGCACTTGACCTTTCTCCTGCTTCTGCGTCTTTGTATTTTCTTTTGCTTATACTTGACAGTTTTTGAMCTTCTAGTAAACTTTTATTCTTTTTTTAATTACAATTTAGGATTGTGAAAAWTTAAGTGTTTGAGTAATATGATGGCAGGTTTGTTAAAACAAAATTAACACATACCCAGAGAATTTCTTTCAAATGCAAAAACATTTAATTTTAGGTTATATTTTATTAAGTTGATTTTTATGCACACATGTATTTATGTATACATATACATATTTAAATTTGTATGTATGTATATATACTTTTCTTTTTCTTCCATCTAGAGCTGGTGGGTAGAACATCTGGAATAGTTGTGTAGAACAGAAGTGTGAATGGAAACAATACTGTACTTACATAATAGCACAGGATATTTCATTAAAACAATTCCAGCATATTAAGAGTTGGCAAATTACAACAGTTAAAGAACTGATTTCCATATGGGAGCACTTAGTCCTTTGAAATATTATATTATTTTTAATTGTGTCTCATTCAGTGAAGGGATTATAGTTTTTGAAGGCAGTGGGTCACAGCACACCAAGCCACTGCACAGCCAACAGTGAAATCCCTGGATTATTGATGTATCCCCTGGTAATTGTAATTTTGATATTTTATAGAGTTTATTAGTCTTGTACAGGAGGTGCAAAGACCAGGCTGTTTATCAAAGCAGAGAGGAGAGCTCTACAGAGTGTCTGCCCTTGCCCTCAAGCAGATATTCTSGCTGCAGGACCACCAGGGGCTTTTGAGATTAATTTCTCTGACAGAAAAGGTAATTTTTTTTTTTTTTTAATTTAATGCCAGTGGAACTAGAAACCACCTGGCCAACTCAGTCTTCATTGCCGTGCCAGAATTTCAACCCAGGGTTTTGGTTTTTTTTTTCTGAGACACCTTGCAAAGGTGTCAGCCGTGGAGGGAGTTTGGCTTYTCAAAACCTGGAGACTGCTCCAGAATGATGCCTCAAACCTAAGTGGATGTAGGCCAGCTGGAAGGGAAAATGATAACTAAAGCTGCCAACCTGGCTCAGGTCATGGTATGAAAAAAAGAGTCACACCAGGTGGTTCCATRGCATCATTTGCTTGCGTGGAGTTCATCTGTGACGTTTCCAGTGGCTGGTGGCAGCTGGAGGYGCTGGAGGTGGGACCGGCTGCCGCTGCCTCGCTGCTGTTCCTGCTGGACGCTGGCAGGCACAGAGGGCAGCTCGTCCAGGGCAGGCTGACCACGTCAGCAGCTTTTCATGTGCATGCAAATACAGAGCAACTGAGAAAAGTTGTTTTGCTYGCCCCAAGAGTTCATTGAACTTGGTCACAGTGATGGAATTAAATCCACAGGAGAGGTTAGAGGCGAGCGAATGGAAAGTGATGAAAGAACAGAGTGGCACAAAATACTGGATTCTTGCTCCTGGCTTCTGCTGGTTTTATCTCTGCACATTTTATTGAGTGAATGGATTAAAAGTCCATTGGAAGAATATGTCACACCTCAGTGAGAGGCTGGTTAAATTCCTAGACAGGATGCCCAGCCCRTGGCCAGGATTTTCCCTGCAGGAGCCAGTTGGCACGCACATACTTTCAATCGTCTCGCTTTTGCTATAAATTGGCCAAGTCTCTCCCAGCTATGCTGAGGAAAGTTCAAGAAAGTCTCAGAAAGAAATTTTTGCTTTACTTTATGTTGTCAGTTTTCAAGCAGTGGAGTTGGTAAAAGTGCATTGTTCGCAGGCTGGACTGGGCACGCAGCCGGCAGCTCCGATAAGCCGTGCCTACCCTGAAGAGAATGTTATCTAAACAGCAAGCAGTTTATTTCTCTGTAAATAAGGAAAGAGATTGATACAGACCTGTTGAAGTAAATGACTATTGTTAATATAACTGGTTTTCCCCATAAGRGAAAGCTGAGAATCCATTTTCTGATATTGCAGATTAAAATACATGTGAGGTAWAAATTAGTGTGTCGCTGCCTACCTCGCTCCCTTTAGGCATGTTGTTTTAAAATGGTTCATGGCATGGCTGGGGCACCCGTGCTGACCATTTGCTTGTCCTTTTTGGATTTTTCAATAGAGACAATGTACTAGCCACATCTCAGATGTTACAATATCCTATTTATTATAGAAACCATTTAAAGATACTGTTTTGAAAAGGATAGAAGAAAGCAGCCCTGGTCTTTTCTCAGTGAAAACTTAAGCCTGTGCTTCAGAAGGTTTTTCTGTTGCTGTCACTTTGTTGCTAATTAATTTTTCCCTCTGCTGCACATTGTCTGAATTTGCCTGGC